>NC_092060.1:30662179-30696067 GCF_039877785.1 Chaetodon trifascialis
GGCCCAACTCCTGACGTCACATCGAGTTTACGACCGAGCTGAAGACCCCGTCAGCACCACCGTGAGCCCACCGCCAGCACATACGGAACGTCTGTCCACAGAGGACGCTCGGCTGGTCCCACCACCAGGACCAGGACATGCAGACAGAGGATCAACACTGAGTCTGCTTCTCGTCTTTGGGTGGAGGAAATGTGGGGGTTGGATCTCCATCAACCTCTCTGCTGCTGTACAGGTGCAGGTCCAGGTGCAGGTGGAGGTACAGGCACAGGTGCAGGTGGAGGTACAGGCACAGGTGCAGGTGGAGGTACAGGTGCAGGTGCAGGTGGAGGTACAGGCACAGGTGCAGGTGGAGGTACAGGTGCAGGTGGAGGTACAGGTGCAGGTGCAGGTGGAGGTACAGGTGCAGGTGCAGGTGCAGGTGCAGGTGTAGGCCTGACGCAGACCCACACAGACCTGCAGAGGCAGGCGGGTGGAGGGGTGCAGTTTAACACCACCTCTCGTGAACCTGAACGATGAAGGAGACTTTTTAAATCACAGCTCGCTCATAAAAACGCTCTTTGGCTGCTTACGGGCCGGGCAGGTAATCAGATCAGGGTCTGGCCTCAGACCTCCAGGGACCCCAACAGGTCCAGCAGGTCCAGCAGGTCCAGCAGGTCCAGCAGGATCAGCAGGTCCAGGCTCACCTGGTCAGTCGCTGTGGTTGTAATGGAACAACAAACTGGGAGTCTGACTGTCAGTGAAGCGTCTGTATGGATCACGTGTTCGTCACATGTGCGCACAGGAAACAGCAGCAGGAGGCAGCAGCACACGCCCACACACACACACACACACACACACACGCCACACACACACACACACACACACACACACACACACACACACACACACACACAGAGCAGTCGGCCCATATTAGTTTATTAAGACTCCTACATTGACCATCAGGAGCCTCCTGTGAAGCTTATCCCTCCCCATCTGCAGACTAAAACCTCCTCTTCCTCCTCCTCCTCCTCCTCCTCCTCCTCTTCCTCCTCTTCATCACCCAGCATCCCGGCCTGAGACTCAGTGGCCAGGTGTTCATTTAACGCCTAACGGCAGCTCGGTAAGAACGCCCCTGAGTCCGCTTCACGCCGCCACCAGCCGAGCGAAGACTCCACTCTGCCAAAACTCCCCTCTCCCTCATAAACCCCCGTTCCACTCCTCCTCCTCCTCCTCCTCCTCCTCCTCCTCCTCCTCCTTTCCTTCCTTCCCTCTTTCTATTGTTTAAACTCGTATAGCTTAACCTCGGCGGTGAAGTCACCTCCATCCTCTTCCTCTGCCGGTGATAAACCGCGCAGACGTCCAGCAGCTGGACACTAAAGGCTCCTTTACAGCTGAGTGTACGGGAAGCGGGATGGGACATATTTGCTTTACATACACGAGCAGCTTTTATAGCAGCAAACCTCCTGGTGGTGAATTTTAAACCAGATTGACCACACGGCAAAACACTGTGAAGAAGAAGTCGAGAAGACGCCAAAAAACGTGAAGTGAAATGTGCTGATTCCAGAAATTCAGAGAGCGATGGGGGTCATGGACAGACAGGACAGGACGGGACAGGACGGGACAGACAGTCTGTCTCTCAGACAGTCAGCCAATATTTCAGGTGCCTGAAACAAAGAAAAGGCTGCTGCTGTTCTTTATTCTTATTTATGTTCAGACAGTTTTTCATCTTCAGTGTTGACGTGAAGTGAAATGAGGCCGACTGAACGAATCCAGTGAACCAGGGGGCTGCAGTGTGTATGTGGGGGGGGGGGGGGGGGGTCGGGGGGGGGGGGTTCCCTCTGTGTTTTCTCTCCCAGCATGCTCGGCGCTCCCTCTCCCGCTCTACAGCGGGGCTTAGCTTTTTCTACGTGGTCCGTCTCCCTAATCACACCTCGCTAATCCCACCTGTCAAAACCAAACCTGATGCTCCAATCAAAGACCCCCAGATCCACCCGCCGCACGGTCACCCTTTAATTAGCTCATCTCGGCCCCGGCTGGAGGATGCTGGGAAAAAGATGGAGTGAGCGAAGGAGACTAAGACAAAGTGAGTGCTGGAGCTCTCCTCCTCCTCCTCCCCCCTCTGGAGGCTCCGTGTCCGTTAAAATCGAGCCGAGCCGGGGGCGCCGGGCCACCCAGTTCGAGAGCAGGTGTGTGTGTGCGCGCGCAGGTGTGCATACAGGAAGTGAGAATGATAGACTCGACCGCGTGTGCGTGTGTGTGCGTGCGTGTGCGTGCGTGTGCGTGCGTGTGTGAGAGTACAAGCATTGATCCATCGATCGGAGTCCGTGTGGCCCCCCGAGTGCCGGCAGGCTTAACTGTTATTACTGCTGTGGCTGTTTAGCCGTCAGTCATTAATTAATGCACTCACAGTGTTAGCTCCCTGCACCTGTCAGTCACACACACACACACACACACACACACACACACACACATACACACACTCAGCTGTGAGTGATAGCCACTCAATGTCGGCCGAGTGTTTGATTCCTGCTGTTGACAGTAATGAAGTGTGTGTGACTGACTGGGGACTGAGGGTCAGTCTCTCTGATCACCTGTCTGTCTCTCACCTGTCTGTCTCTCACCTGTCTGTCTCTCACCTGTCTGTCTGTGTGTCTTTCTTTCCTCTGGACCAATGTCGAGTCTGTCAAACGCTCACAGTGGCTGTTTCTCACCATTTAGTACTTTTAATAAAGTACATTTTTCTGATTATACTCACATACGTTTACTGCATAAACATTGTCAACACAGTACTTTTACCTGGATCAGAGTCCAGTGTGGTATTAGTACACTGAAGGCCTATCATTCTTATTGTTCTAATTATTATTGTTCTTATTCTTGCTCTTATTTGTTCCAGTGCAGTTGTTCAGTGTCTGCTCTGAGCAGGGTGGATGAGCTGCGTTCACAGGCTCTCTGTGTTCTTCTTCTCTGCTTCGTGTCACAAATCTCTGCGCGACATTTGGAGCCCCCCGACTCTCCAAACCCCCCCTGTGGACCTCCTGAACTCCCCCCTCAGTGCCCCTCACTAAGGGGGAACACCTGTGTGTCTGCCACTCAGAGACGCCTCCCGTCATCTTCTCCTGTTGGACTGAAGGAGCTCCGTTACTCCACGTTCAGGAGAGAAGAAGAGAAACGTCCAATCAGGACGCGCGTTGTCGTAAATAACTGGTTTCTGTTCTGGACCGTCAGAGTCCTTTTTTCTTTCTGCACAAACGTGTTTCCATAAAAGTGTTTTCTGCTCCAGTTTCCAGCAGGAGGACACGCAGCCGTCCTCCAGCTGTTTCTCGGGGGACCTTTTTGAGCGCTGCACCGGTGTATGCAGATCAGTGTTGACCTTGTCTTGACCCGCTCTGGTTTTCCACCCAACCTGCAGCAGGTTTCAGTCTGCAGACTGCCTGAGTCCACCTCAGCCCTCCAGTCCACCTCAGTCCACTTCAGTCCACCTCAGCCCTCCAGTCCACCTCAGCCCTCCAGTCCACCTCAGTCCACTTCAGTCCACCTCAGCCCTCCAGTCCACCTCAGTCCACTTCAGTCCACCTCAGCCCTCCAGTCCACCTCAGTCCAGTTCAGTTCAGTCCGGGTCTGTCCTTCTAACTTGAGTATTTCTGTTTGAGAGACTTTCCTCCTGTCCTCCTTTTCTGGGGGACATGTTGTGTCTTCGTCCTGCTCTACACTGATGGGACGTGTTACATAGACTTTCTTACTCTTTGTCTTCTTCGACTTCCTGCTTCACTTGTTTCTTCAACGCTCTGGTGAAGTGACCTCATCGTGTCAGTGCTGTGAATATGAAGCCACAGCCATCAGCTGCTTCGCTTAGCTTAATTTAGCTTAGCATAAAGACTGACCAAAACCTGTAAAGCTCCCTGGTTCTTCCTGTTGGTTTCATTTGTACAAAAACCAGTCAGCTGTTTCCAGTCTTTATGCTAAGCTAAGCTAAGCTAGTCAGCTAGCTTCATGTTTACCATAGGGACTTCATAGGGTCTTAATCTGGGCGTTGAACGCTTTGGTCACTGGCTTGGGGTCAGATGCTGAAACACACCTGAACCTCCTGCAGGTGGGCGTCATGTCCGCTGTCACTTCCTGTTTGGAGGTCGTTTCACGCGTCTTTGTTGTCGTTGCTTCCTGTCTCTGTGTCTGTGGAGCTGCTGAACACGAAGCTGCAGCGTTTGACTCGTCTCTAACTGATCCTCGGAGGTTTGCAGCTTCCACCAACTTTATGATCCATGATGTGCAGCTTCCGGTCGGTGATAGAGCGACATATGTTCTCTATTTAAAGCCAGAGAGCGAGGGGGGGGGGGATCTGGCTGCAGTGGGTGGGGGGGAGGAAGTGGATGATGGGAGTTTCTCTTGGGAAACCTCATTTCTTCCAGCTGAGTACAGATGTTGCACCGCCCGTCCAATCCCACAACCCCCCTCTCTCCTCTCTCACACAGCACCCCCCCCCCACTGGTGACCTCTTCACCTTTACACAAACTGTCAGCAGCAGCAGCAGCTCAGACCCAGAAACCAGTCAGTGGTCGGATCCTGTCCTCAAACTGCTTCCTGTTCTCTCAGAGCCGAGACGAGCAGAAACATTGAGCTGGTCTGAAACACGACTGGAGGACAGAGGACAGAGGACAGAACATTTGAAGACAAGCGGCCAAAGTCCAAACTGGTTGTGATCGAAGGAAAGTGGATCTTCATTAATAAAAGAAGTCCAGGCAGCAGAGCTGAGCGTGAACTCCAGAGGCGATTGGCTGGTTAGCGTCTGCCTGCCAAACCTGAGCAGCTCATTGGTTCATACCTGCACAGGTTTCTGGTGTGCAGCGGCTCTGTGAGGCCACACTGACACACAGCGCTGCCTTGAGCTAAATGCTAACATCAGAATGCTAACAGCAGCTAATTAGCAGTAAACACAAAGTCCAGCTGAGGCTGATGGGAGCGTCCTCAGGTCTGCCGCTTGCTGTCTCGGACACATTGACGTGTTGACCTGATGAAACGTCAGTCCTTCATTAAAGCGACGTCCGATGCAGTGATCAGTGCTTTTATTTCAGCTCAGACTCAGAGGCTGATTTTATTGGCTGCAGCAACAGCAACAATGAATTATGGGACTTCACTGAGGGGGGGTGATGTGTGTAAACAGAGATAAAAGAGAGTTAATGAGCCGGAGCCTTTTATTGGCTCTCGCTGTGTAACTCAGTGTGTTTCTGCTGTTCAGCTAATTTGACAAACTGCAGGTCATGAAGGCGTCACGTGATCGGCGCCTGTAAAGTGAGCTGATGGTCGGCGTGGACAGATCCACCCGCTGGCGGTCTCTCTGCTGACCCCCCAGCTCCCTCTGTGCGCTCTGCGTGGTCCCTGAAGCCCCCCCGTTGCGTTGTGAGCTCAGAGGAAGACGATGAAGATGTTAAAGTCCTCATTTGACACGGACGAGGTTTGACTGCAGGAGTGGACGCTGGACTTTAGAGACGCTCCTTATCAAATCACAGAGCAGCTGACACCTTTGTGAGGCCCCTGGGGGCCCGAGGCTCTGTTTATGCCCGCTCTGCCCACGTGCTGATGGGCCTGTCACTCTTCAGTCCACTGACGTCTTCATTAAGCCACAGAAACCACATCGTTGTCCTGTGTGTGTGTGTGTGTGTGTGTGTGTGTGTGTGTGTGTGTGTGTGTGTGTGTGCGTGTGCGTGTGCGTGTGTGCAGCGAGTCTGCAGCAGGAAGCACTGAAGACGACCCGATGAGGGAGGGACTTCCTGTCCAGTAAACGTACGAACGTTGTGAGACAAAGACAGATGAAACGGGTGAATGCGTGACATCGTGTGACGCCTGGAGGTGTGTGTGTCCTCGTCTGTCAGGGACGTTTTCTCGGATAAAGTGTGACTTCTGTTCCTGGCTCAGTCCAGGTTGGCTCAGGCTGGTCGTCCCTGGTCCAGGTCTGGTCTCGGTCTGGTCCAGGTCTGCTCCAGGGGGCTGGTTGTGTCCTTGGTGTGCTCTTCTTTGGCCGGCTCGGTTCTTCTCTGCGGGCCAAAGCAACCCGCCTCGCCATCGACTGCCAGGTCGCACCGTCCCACTGAGGGACGGTCGACGGTCGAGCTGGCTGCGCGCCCTCTGTCTCTCTCTGTCTCTGTCCCGCTCTGTCTGTCTCTCTCTTTGTGGTCATGTGACCTGAGGGAAGTGAGCGCCATGTTTTTCTTCTTCGTTACAAACTTTGAAACATTTTGTTTTCATGAGTCATTCAGAAAATCAGAATCAGGACAGAAAGCAGTTAAAGCTCTGCAGTGCAGAGGTGCGTGTGTGTGTGTGTGTGTGTGTGTGTGTGTGTGTGTGTGTGTGTGTGTTGGCCTAATAAACCCTGTCTCTGAGGAGGAGGCGGAGCTGTGATCTCAGTTCATTAAGTGACTCGGTCCTCTAACGTGTCACGGCGCTCGCTCACACTCGGCTGCTTTTTAATTAATCTTTATTTTTCCTCAGGACTCCCCCTCCCCCTCCTCCTCTTCCTCACAACCCCTCCTCTCTGATCCTGCGTCGTGTTAACACCTCGCAAAACGCCGCCGAAGCTTCGGGGGAAGTGTCGGGCGGCGCGGTCGTGCGGGGAGGCGGGAGCCGCCGTCGGGGAAGCGTGGATGTGAAGCGTGTGGATGAAGATTTGATCTGAGCAGAGTTTGGCTGCCTGTCTGAGCCGCCGCGCGCTCTGCGCCGCCGCCGCCGCCGTGGAGGTGTTCCCGTCTTATCAAACATTGAAGTCCCGGCCCGCGGTGCGTTCGGTTAAAGAGGGAAGTGTTGCTTTTCTCACCTGTAGGCTGCAGCTTTGCTATTCCCTCTAATGTCTGACGCCAGTTCAAACAGAAACTCTAATCTGTGTAAATGATGCTCAATTTTTCCAAACGCAGGCCATTGTTGGCCCGCCGACGGAGGAGTGGAGCTTTGATCTCCTCCAGCGGGAGGATGGAGCAGGTCGGAGCACCGGGCGGCTCCTCCAACATTAAAACGACTCGATTGTCTAAAAGCGATCCAGAGAAAACGGCCTACAAATTTAATGACGCCGATTATCTCAAAGGCTACAAATCAGCTTTGTAGTCTTTCTCCTCGGGCGCGCCTCCCCCTGTCCTCCCTCCCCCCGTCCTCCCCCTGCTCCCCCATCCTCCCCCCGCTCCCCCATCCTCCCCCCGCTCCCCTCAGTCAGACGTGTTGAAGTCTTTCCAGGTGAGCAGCTCTCTGGTTTCTGGCTGTAGGAGGAAGGTTTCTTTAAAACGATCTTTGAACGCATCGTTTTGTCTGACTTTCGCTGGGCGCCTCAAACCTTTGATTCTAATTTACTTTAAACTTTAAAGTTCATCACACGTTAACGACGGCAGCGATGACGGCAGTCTGACGTCCTCTGATGAGTCTCACTGAGGAACCATTCTGATGACGCACCTCCTTATTTTGACTTTGACACCAACATTTTACTCTTGACTTAAAGTCTGGACTCCGTTCTTCTCGTACCTGAAACATGTGTCAGCAGATCTGACCACGCCCTCTTTTCTCACATCACCTGTTTTACCGTCTTTGGCCTCCGTACACACACACGTCAAACACACACGTCAAACACACACTGCAGCTCACTGTGTGTCTGCTGTAAAAGCGTGTATGTTAGCAGTGTGTGTTTGCAGTGTGTGTTTGCAGTGTGTGTATGCAGCGTGTGTATGCAGTAGGTGTGTGTGTTTGCAGTGTGTGTGTGTCTGCAGTAGCACTGTGTGTTTGCTGGCGGCTGGCGTTGGCGGCGGCGTGCAGGTGGCGGTGGTCGAGGTGCGTTTGTTTCACGCTGTGTAACACTCCTGCCCTCTGTTCGCGCTGACGGTGCAGTGTCATGAGCGGCTGCTGGCAGCCAAAAGAGCCGTGAAAACGACAGCAAAGCGGCGACGGGAAGCTGCGGCGGCGCCGCGAATCACAGCCGAGGCCAGGAAGTAGAAAATAACACAGAGGAAGAGGAGCGGGAGCAGAGATTGACGCGGACCGTACAGCACCTGACACGCGCCCTGGCGGCGTTTGTTGGGCTAAATGAAACACTCAGGACTGTTTTCACCTGCTCAGGCAGGCAGCCGCACATATGGCCCGCACGGTAAAAATAAAGACAATGCGCATACATTAGCATACATAATGCAGAGCGACCCCCATTTAATATGCAAATTCCCTGAAATATTACTGAACACCTTCTGTTCCCAGAGAATACATTTGAATTTGCAATTAGAGTTATCCTGTATAATTAATGAAAAGCGTCAATTTTTGGCTGCGCGCTAATTTGATTAAACATGTTGACGAGACGTTTAGAGGCGCCGCTGGATCGCAGGAGAAGAGACATCCAGATCCAGACCTGCAGGACCTGGACCAGGTGACCAGGGCGGGGGGGGTCACTAGGGTGTCAGCTCTGTGTGTGTGTGTGTGTGTGTGTGTGTGTGTGTGTGTGACCTGGCAGCGGGTCAGCAGAACACCTGTGAACAGCGTTTGTGACTTGATGACGTCACGTCGCTGCTCATTGGCTGCTGAGTGTAAACAGGAAGCTGTGTTTCTGTCACTGATTGGTTCGTCTTGAGCTCTCAGTCTGAGGTCACGCCTCTACGCTGACCGTCACACTCGTCTGCTTCTGTCTTCTGTCAAGACGACAGGAAGTTGATGATGTTTGAACTTTTGTGATGTAAACAGGAAGTGAGTCACCTGCAGAGGGACAACAGACGCTGCAGGTGAACTAACAGGCAGCCTTCATTTCCCATGATGCCTTGTTTCATTGCTGGCTGCTTGATCCTCGAGTCTGGATTTCCCAGCAGCTCTGACATCCTTGTCTCCTCTCCTTGTCTCCTCGTCTCCTCGTCTGCTGAGGCTGACTCAGTGTGTCCTCTGGTCTTGTTGTGGCTCGGTGCTCTGTGGGTGTTTGAGGACGCGTCAGTCTGTTGGACGCTGCTCTCTGAGCTGATCTGAGGTCAGCAGCACTGATGGTGGAGCTCAGCGTTCACAAACCGGCAGAAACACGTTTAACACTCTGCTGTGTTCACTGTCTGTGGGTGCAGGCGGTGGTCAGTGAATGCAACACGCCGGTCTGTCACTCAGCATTAAGGCGTTACTTTATCTTTGGTGGACCTGCTGGTTTCCTACAGTCCTTGAAGGAGGCGCTGTTCATGTTTTTGTGCAGTGGAGGGAAAGAAACGAACAGCCACGCACACACACACACACACACACGCACATGCACACACACACACACACACACACACACACACACACACACACACACACACACACACGCACACGCACACGCACACACAGTTGGACGCCTCAGGTGTTTTTTCCAGGGAACAGGAAGCAGATTTTGGAGAGAATTCCTGGGAAATACCAGGACGTCAGTATCCGTCCTCAGATACTGTGACTGCCTTTATTTCCTGAGCAGATGAGACACTGGAGGAATCTCTGTCTCTCTCTGTCTCTATCCTCTCATTGTCCCTCTATCCCTCTCTCTCTCTCTCTCTCTCTCTCTCTCTCTCTCTCTCTCTCTCTCTCTCTCTCTATGTCTATCCTCTCATTGTCTTTCTCTGTCTCTGTCTCTGTCTCTGTGTCTCTCTCTCTCTCTCTCTCTCTCTCTCTCTCTCTCTCTCTCTCTCTCTCTCCTCTCATTGTCCCTCTCTCTCTCTCTGTCTCTGTGTCTCTCTCTCTGTCTCTCTGTCTCTCTCTCTCCTCTCATTGTCCCTCTCTCTCTCTGTGTGTCTCTCTGTCTCTCTCTCTCTCTCTGTGTGTGTGTGTGTCTCTCTCTCTCTCTCTCTCTCTGTCTCTGTCTCTCTGTCTCTCTCTCTCTCTCTGTGTCTCTCTCTCTCCTCTCATTGTCTCTCTCTCTCTCTGTGTCTCTGTGTCTCTCGGCCGTCTGGATGCCATTATCTGTGAGTGATTTCATCGGTGATCTGCTTACAGCAGGCTGGAAATATGAAAAGATGGACGCTGACATCAGTCTGCTGTGTGGACGAGGTGTCTCTGTCTCTCAGGGACATAACGGACCGAAGAGAAAAAATAGACAAACTGTTTTAAAGTGACATAAATCCAGATCGAGGGGTAGTTTGACGTGTGGTCACGGCTGATCTGAGGTCAGATCTGGTTTAAACGCTGTGGACCGCTCTGTCTTTGTCTTTGGGAGGACATGTCCCGCTCAGCTTCATTTGCAGGTGGGACGAATTTGTGTGACGCACACTGTTCACCAGTGTGTCAGGGAGACGTGCAGTGTGTCCCCGCTCAGCTCAGTCTCACACGTCCTCCTGCGTCCGCTCTGAGAGCCTGCTCTGACCCACAATCCTTTGCGCCACAGAAGACGCCTCACGTCCACTGAACAGCTGAGCAGCGCTTGTCCAAATTCTTGGCGGCCGTTCCGAATCGTAAACTTTGTGTTTTTACTTCAGTTTGGTGCTGTGACACATGTATGAAGGTCAAAGGTCAAGGTCACGATGAGGCAGTGCGCCCCAGCTGTACTCGCAGTACTTCCAGCAGTACTTTGTCCGAGCAGCTGCAGCGAGTACTGACAGCCAAGAGAGGAGACGCAGCCCTGATGTCCATTTTGTACCAGAGACAGAAGCTTGAACGTTTTCTTGTTCTGGGCTGAATATTAAAGACGTGAGCGTCGATCACAGACCTGAGATCAGCTCATTTTAAACACCTCCGCCTGCAGAACGTCTCACACAGGACGTGGACGTGTCAGCAGCCAAACAGTCCTGAATGACTGAAAAGCTTCATGATGTCCTCAAACAGCTGCTGACTGTAGATTTGATCCACAGACAGAGGAGACAGTGGGACTACTTTCAGCGGCGGCGTGTTACGTTCAGAGGAGGGACGTCAAACTTTAGTGAGTGACTGAAGGTTTTTTAACAGTTTTCAGACAGTGAGACAGAAGCCGCTTCACGTCTGCTCCGAAACCAACGTCCAGCCCTTAAAAACACGATGAAACGGCGCCGACGCTGCAGACAGAACGCGTCGCTTTAACAGGACGAGGCTTCAAATCCTGCCTCAGATACTCGGACCGCCGCGGTGCCGAGCGCGGCCCAAGGTCAGGCCAGATGGTGCGGCTGGCTTCACCTTGCTGCTGACCGCTGGTCCCAGCGCAGCGCAGCGGAGTGGAGCCGCCGCCAAACAGATGGAGGATAGCAGCGAGCTCTAAACCCGAAGTCTGCAGAGGAGATTCGGCACGAAACAGCGTCCACAGAAAGCCTGTTTTCTCCGAGCTGTTTGTGCCAATTAACTCTAGCTTTCTCTTTCTCCTTCTGTGCGTGCGTGCATGAGAGTGCACGTGTGTGTGTGTGTGTGTGTGTGTGCATGCGTGTTTGTGTATAATTCGGCCCCTTCGTCCGATGTGGTTTGGTGTCGACGCCGACTTCAAAGGAGCATAAATTACATTTACTTTGTAATGCTTGCATCATTATTCCTCCTCTTTATCAGCAACCAATCAGCACTGTGTGTGTGTGTGTGTGTGTGTGTGTGTGTGTGTGTGTGTGTGTGTGTGTGTGTGTGTGTGTGTGTGTGTGTGTGTGTGTGTGTGTGTGTGTGTGTGTGGAACTTCTAACTAATCGTACTTCTACTTTAAACCCCTCCTCCTGATCGATCAGGTGTTCAGATGAAGAGGAGTCACAGGAAACCAAAGAATGAAAAATCCAACTAAAATCATCAAATCAAACGATGTCATGATGATGTCATGACGTCAGATAATTAATGACTTCTGCTCTCAGGACGTTTGACAGTCAAAGTTTTTAAAATCCAAACTTTGTTTTTGTGAAAATGTTCAAAAAGCAGAAACGAAGCAGCGAAGTGAACTTCAGGGTTTGATGATACTGTTTGAGTTTTGGCGGCTGCGGGCTTCCGTACACGGCTGCTGAAGGAGGCAGGTGAGTGTGACGTGTGATTTAATGAGGCTGATCGGAGACGAACGTTTGTGAAGCTCGTCACACTCTCGGTTTCCTCGTGTTTGTAATTATGGGATGTGCGAGGGTCCTGCTCAGGTGACGCACGGCGGCGTTTTTCTCTCCTTCGCTCTGAGCGGAAGCAGCAGCAGGAAAGGTGAAAGTGGCGTGAAGAGATATTGAAATTAAATGGTTTGGAGGCAGCCCCCGGGCGCTTATTCAAATGTCCACGTTTTTTTTCCTTTAATTTTGGTTCAATAAAGCTGGACGTTCAGCCATCAGCAGTAAGACACTTAATTAAATACCTCAGCGGCTGAACGAGGCGCCCCGAGCCTGTTTGGAATGATAATTCACAGTCAGAGCGATCAGCCAGCGCTCCATCTGCTGATCACAGAAACAAAGCCAAGAAATCCGACAGAGACGTCTGACTGTGAACGCAGCACCACGACACACAGCGTGCTGCTGCACTTTACAGTACTAATACTACTACCAGTGTAGTCTCACAAGTACTGATGCAGTTTGTCCACACGCACCTGGAAGTACTACTGCTGCTGGTAGTACGAGGACGTAGTAATAGTACTGAAGCTGGAAAATGGAATCGTAGTAATTAGTTAAAGTCCGTGGTTGCAGTACATGCTGTAGTAGTATTAGTAGTCGCAGCAGATGCAGTTTCTGTTCCTTGAAAAGTTTCACTTTTAATTCAGCCTTGTTTTTTTCTTTGTGGTAGTACTTTGGTATTTGAAGTATGTGCAGTATTTAAAGGACTGCTCTGGTGTTTTTCTTTGTGACGTATTGAAGTGAGTGAAAGCAGTGGAACAGGAGAACACGCAGAGAACTTCAAACTGTACTGCATGGCCTGAAAGTACTCAGTCAAAGTATAAAAATGGCGTCCTGTCCGAGCACGTCGTGATGGACCAACGCAGAGCAAACGCACTTCAGCAGCGAAGAACATCCATCCGCAGCGCGAGCGGCTCGAACGCACGGCGATGATTTCATCATGTGGTTCGTATGAAGAATTTAGAGCTCAAGCAGGCGTGAACGACGCGTTTGTGGAATGAATCAGAAAACTGAGACGAAGATGTTTCTTTAAATGAGCTGCGGAGAGCGGCCGTGACTGTCCCTTAGAGGACGAGACAGCAGGTCCTGCAGGACAGCGTCCTGTTCAGCAAACGCTGTGATGCGTTCACATCCATGGCTGCTTCTTCTTCTTCTTGCTGGAGCTGCTCGCCTCACAGCAGACATCCTGACGTCAGGCGCCACCTTGACATCACAAACGGCTCGACCACGATGAAGTTCAGGTCAAACCTCACGTCTCCGAAATGTCAACTTCTCAGGAAAGAAGTGGTTTTTAGTTTTTTTAGTTTTCACCTTCAGGCAGTTTGGACTTTATCTGCTGGGCTTTAGGAGGATTTCTTCAGAGCAGAAGCTGGAGGATCCTCTCCGTCCAGAGGATGAAGAAGGAAAGACTGCTGCCGCGAAGGTTTCAGATGATATCGAGGTGTGTGCAGGATCTGGATGATACCTGGAGGACAAAACAAAGACACACAAACAAAAGAGAAGCAGGGAATTATGGGACATGAAATCCAAGCGTGTCTGCAGAGACACATTGGAATTCTGGACCACAGCTACAAAAGTTTGAGTTCAGAGTGAAAAATTAAAAGCTCCAATGACATTCTGATGCTTTTTAAGGACCCCAGTATTTCCTGGAAATGTGTAGTGGATGACCTCTGACCCCTCACAGATTCACTCTGACCCTCAGGCCCAGCATTGATTAGTTCAGTCCCAGAGAGCTGCATGGAAAGACTTTAGCTGTTGACCTCTTTATTAAGCATTTCTTAACCTCGCTGGTCTCCTGGAATCTGTTCTCGGATAAAATTCAGCCAAAAGTTGCATTTAAAATCTAATTTTACACAAACAGCACAGAGGGAACCGAGAAAAGTGTAGAAACATTAAAACGGACTCATTCCACTTTTTCTTCTGTTTGTCTTTGATGAAGTTCAGCTTCAGTGCACGTCAGAGGAAGTACTGTCACAGTACAGTACTGCGATATATATACTCTACTCCAAGCTGACGTTCAGTAACGTTAAACACTCTCAGCACAATTAAAGGTTTGAACAGTCGCTTTTAACACAAACATCCTCACTTGACCTATAAAGTAAGATGCTAACAAATGCTAACTTGGTTGATAAAATGAGTCGCTATCAAGAAGTGAGTTTGGTAACATAAGATGCTAACAAATGCTAATATGCCTGAAAAAGTATGTCACTAATTCATTTTGGTTAAAAGAGGAAGTTACAAAACTAATTTTTAAATTAACTAGCTAGCAAATGCTAATTTGGGTAAAAGAGTAAGTTAAAGTGAAGTTCTAACAGATGCTAAATTGGCTGTTAAAGTTTCTAACATGGCTAAAACAGAAACTCACCAACAAACACAAACTCAAAAGTGGCTAATAAAGAAAATTGCTAACAAATGCTAGCAGCTGGGAAGGCCATAACAAATGCTAAAGTGGCTAATAAAGAAAATTGCTAACAAATGCTAGCAGCTGGGAAGGCCATAAGAAATGCTAAAGTGGCTAATAAAGAAAATTGCTAACAAATGCTAGCAGCTGGGAAGGCCATAAGAAATGCTAAAGTGGACTCTCAGCTGTTCTCTCTACAACTACTTTCTGCTGAATTCGGTTCTATGAACAGAACATTTTTTGCCCCTGAGGCTCCCTGGGAGACCCTGGAAAAGCCTTGAAGGCTGCCTGGAGTTTTCTGGCCTCTGGATTGAGAGCGACCAATTATATTTGCATGTTTAATGGATCAACCTGCAGGTGTCAGGTGTGAGTGTGGCCGTGCAGTCAGTTTAGAGGGAGGCCTGCTGTCCCTCCCCTGGGAGCGCTGACTGTTTCCAGGCTGTTTTCCAGGTTGTTTCCATGCTGTTTCCAGGCCTCTCTCCCGTGTTCTCAGTGTCTGTTGAGCTCTATCTGACGGCAGCTGCTCGCTCGACGCTCCCTCTGCTTCACAATATGCTGCCAAGCTGCGCACAGACAGAGCCACGTGCACTGCAACTCCCATCATCCCCTGGGGCTGCTGCTCCACTGGGCGAGGGGGGCAGTGTCCGCTAACTGGTCGAAATGTTTATAGACTGGGGGGACTGGGTAGTTACTGGAGGGAACACTGTTGCTGGTGATACTGGTCACACAGAAGATGGTTTATGTTGAAGACAGTGTACTGGGTGTGTTTGGGCTGGGAAGTGTGTGTGTGTGTGTGTGTGTTGTCAGACGTGTGATTGGCTGGACTGTGTGTTCACTGTGTTTTCATGAAGACATGCACGTCGATGTTTTTCCCTGAACTTTGGATCTTTCTCAGATTTCCACCTCATTTCTAAGTCATGATGTCACACACACACACACACACATGCGCGTGCGCATGCACGCAGACGCACTCACACACGCACACACACTCCGGCTGCAATGTTGCGTCACACGGATGATTTTTCGATCGCAGAGACAAATATGCTGATCGTCATGACAACGCTGCCAAAATACAGCTGAGGAGGACTGGGAGTTCACTCTGTGTGTGTGTGTGTGTGTGTGTGTGTGTGTGTGTGTGTGAGAGAGAGAGAGTGTGTGTGTGTCTTTCAGGGACACACTTCAGACTGAAGTCCAGTTCATTGTGGACAGTTGTGTCCCAGCAGCTGATTTTTGGGTCACTGTGGGAGAGTGTGTGTGTGTGTGTGTGTGTGTGTGTGTGTGTGTGTGTGTGTGGGGTAAAGGAGAGCTGCTCCACTCGACCATAAATTTCCTTTTTTTCAGTTTCTCTCTCTGAGCAGTATGAAATAATTATGGGATGTTCTGTTCGTCTCTGCGCTCCAGGAACTCAGCATGTGTTTCTTCACACACAACATCTCTGCAACATTTGTACACACACACACACACACACACACACACACACACACACACACACACACACACACACATACACACACACACAGACTCACACACAGACTCACACACACACACACAGACTCACACACACACACACAGACTCACACACACACTCACACACACACACACTCACACACAGACTCACACACACACACACACAGACTCACACACAGACTCACACACAGACTCACACACACACTCACACACAGACTCACACTCACACACAGACTCACACACACACACACACACAGACTCACACACAGACTCACACACAGACTCACACAGACTCACACACACACACACACACAGACTCACACACAGACTCACACACAGACTCACACACACACACACACACACACACACACACACACACACACCTCCAGCGAACAGGAAACAGAACACAAACAGAGGAATCTTCGGCTCTTTCGTGTTCAGACGTTTCTGCTGTCGTCCTCGCTCTGATCCACTTTGCTGTTTCTGTTTCTGCTCTGAACGCCGTCACGCTGAGTCAGCACAGGTAACAGACAGACTCCAGTACTGCACTGGAGTACTGCACAGCTGTAGGATAGTGTTTCAGCCCAGGTGACCTTCTACCTGTGCTCCTCTCCTCTCGATCCCTGCTGACAGGTGAGCTGCGCTGTGATGTCACAGCGCTGTGTTCACCTTCGGTTTGAAACAGGTAAAGGTGGCTGACCGATGGCGGCCATGTTAAAAGAAGCCCATGCTGACCGTTGGTAGGAAACAGGAAGTGACCTCCTCCTCTGGAGGGCGCCATCACGTGATCACAAACACCTTGACACTAAAGTTCACGACGGTCGTCTAAAACCGTCGAACAAAGTCAGAAAGCTCAAAGTGAAACACGTATGACGAGCCAATGAGGCGACAGAGCAGGACATGGTCCTGCCCACCCTGCACGTGATTGGATGGTTGCAGTCAGACTCAACAACCCGATGATGTCACAGTCGGCCGCAGACAAACGCCTTTGTGTGTTTGTAGATTTTGTCGTCAGCCATCGATCTGATGGAGTCATCACGTTCAGCTTTCTTCGTGGATTTTGTGTTACATTATGTTTAATTTAAGAGAAGAATCTTCCTCCAGTCACAGGGGAGGAGGAGGAGGAGGAAGAGCAGGAGGAGGAGGAGGAGGAGGAAGAGCAGGAGGAGGAGGAGGATGAGCAGGAGGAGGAGGAGCAGGAGGAGGATGCAATCATCTCCTTTTCATTGCGATCGATTCAGATTGATTAGCCTCAGATACTTAATGCGACACCTCCTCCCTCATTGGCTCTCGTCACTGTCGCTTTAGGTCCAGAGACGGATGCCGGGCGGCCGACCGGCCAATCGCGGCCTTGCTCGGTGGAACGCGGCGGCGCTCAATATTTCAGACGGAACAAATGAATTTCACGAGGCTCTTTTAGCAGAATAAACTGCTTTTGCGTGTCAACACAAAGTCTGGGGAATAAGGGACCGAGGACCTAATGTGTTGTGACAATAGACAGTCGAGAGGCTGTGTGTGTGTGTGTGTGTGTGTGTGTGTGTGTGTGTGTGTGTGCGTGTGCGCGCGTGCGTGCGTGCGTGCGTGCGTGCGTGCGTGCGTGTGTGTGAGGCATTGAAAGACACACAGAGACAGAGGCAGATCTGTTCCAGGGACTGTTTTAGTGCCTCATCAAATATTTAGTCTGATTGTACATGGTCCTGTAATTGCCATCTTGGCTTGTGAATTATTGATGGCGTGTAGCAGAGCCAAGGAGGGCCCTCACACACACACACACACACCACACGCACACACACACACACACGCACGCTCATGTGCTGTAATAAGGCCAGACAAAGCAAACACACACACTCCGAGGCTGAGGCCAGTGAATCATCATGTGATGCTAATGGCGGGAGCTGCTCTTGTTTCATATCCTCATTAGCAGCAGAGCTTCGTCTGAGCTGCTCAGTAATTATTTGAAGAGGGTGTTTCAACAACACAGCAGAGTCAATATTAGACTTTACTCGACCTTCTAATGAGGCGACGCTTCCACCAACGCCTCCCCTTCTTCTTCTCCTTCTCCTTCTTCTTCTTCTTCTGATGTTTCTCGCAGCACAAACCGCCTGCGAGCCGCTCTCTTTCTTCTTCGCTCTCTTTTGTTTCTCGATCCTCCGCGGTTTGTTCGTTAGCTGCAAACAGGCGAGATGTGACGGCGAGGCGGTTAGCGGCTTCACCAGGACGTATTGTCGTTGGCTCGGCGGCCGCCTCAGCTCGCCACGCTTGCTTTGTGCTTCATTTCAGTTTGTCACCGCTGAGATGAGTCGATGGCGGCATGCCGGCCCGGACTCGCCGGGCGGTCAGGTGGTAAACTGGCAGCGGCGGGCGGCATGGTGGCTTCTCACAGAGAGCATCAAACTGTGAGGGCGAGCGGCGGCGGCGGCGGCAACATGGCAGCTTTAAAAATACTCCTGCTGAAATATTGATTTTTCTCTGCTTCTGTTTCTTTGACTAACGTAATAAGTGAGAGACTCCAGGGAGAGAGAGAGAGTGTGTGTGTGTGTGTGTGTGTGTGTGTGTGTGTGTGTGTGTGTGTGTGTGTGTGTGTGTGTGTGTGTGTGTGTGTGTGTGTGTGTGTGTGTGTGTGTGTGTGTGTGTGTGTGTGTGTGTGTGTGTGTGTTCATCAGGGCCTTGTAATATGAGCTCAATGTAATTGCTTCCCATAGTGCACTGGGTGTGGTCGGGGTGACATCATCTGGAGTGGCCAGTGAAAATGCTGAAGTCAGCCCCCCCGCCCCCCCCCCCAATGTGAGCTAAATTAGCTTTAAATCTGTCCCACAGGAACGATTACACCACCCACCATGTTCCTGCGTGTGTTCTGAGCGAAGGTGAAGACGAACGTGAGACGAAGAGAAGCTCTGCTTCTCTGGGTTCTTTCTGTTCTTTGGGTTCTCTGGGTTCTCTGGGTTCTCTGGGTTCTTTGGGTTCTTTGCGTTCTCTGCGTTCTCTGGAATCTTTGGGTTCTTTAGGTTCTCTGGGTTCTACAGACAGAAGTGAATCCTGCCACCATCAGCCGCTGTAAGGCGTTCACATGTGAACTCCGCTCATTTGACCCCGCAAACATCCGGCTGTCCTCGCTGGCCCGTCCTCAGCGACCCGTCCTCGCTGGCCCGTCCTCAGCGACCCGTCCTCGCTGGCCCGTCCTCAGCGACCCGTCCTCGCCAGTGGACCCGCTCCCCTCGGTGCCTGCTCGGATTAACTCAGGCTGAACTCAGATTTGTTCCGGTCGTGTCTAAAGCCTGGGGCTCGTGTTGCTGGCTAAATCCTGAAAACACAGCTTTAAAGCACAAGAACGAACTCTTTCACAGAGTGAATAAAGACATGAGGACTCCTCCACCTCCTCCACCTCCTCCACCTCCTCAGAGCAGCTGCTTCATCTGCGCTGACCTTCATGTCTTCATCACGATAGTTCGTGTGTTCATGCGTTCATCACGATAGTTCAAGTGTTCATGGCCGTGGTGCCGCAGCAGGTGAACCTCTAAATATCAGAGTACTTAGACGTATGTGTGTACTGCAGTACAAGTATAAAATACCTCAGTGGTACTTAAGTGGAGTAGTGTGTGTGTGTGTGTGTGTGTGTGTGTGTGTGTGTGTGTGTGTGTGAGAGAGCAGCTTCTTGCATGTGTGTTTGTGTGTATCTGTTTATATATTTGTGTGTTTCCTTGTAGTGTGTGTATACAGTATTTGTGTATATAGGTGTGTGTCACTGTGTACTCCAATGTGTGTGTGCGCATGGTCTGAGAAGCTTGTATGAATGTGTGTGTTCTGTGTACTCTGTGTGTACTGTGTGTGTACTGTGTGTGTACTGTGTGTACTGTGTGTACTGTGTGTGTACTGTGTGTACTGTGTGTGTACTGTGTACTCTGTGTGTACTCTGTGTGTAGTGTGTGTGTAGTGTGTACTCTGTGTGTACTCTGTGTGTAGTGTGTGTACTGTGTGTACTCTGTGTGTACTCTGTGTGCAGTGTGTGTACTGTGTGTACTCTGTGTGTACTGTGTGTGTAGTGTGTACTCTGTGTTACTGTGTGTACTCTGTGTGTACTGTGTGTGTACTCTGTGTGTACTGTGTGTACTCTGTGTGTACTGTGTAGTGTGTGTAGTGTGTACTCTGTGTGTACTGTGTGTACTCTGTGTGTAGTGTGTGTACTCTGTGTGTAGTGTGTGTACTCTGTGTGTACTGTGTAGTGTGTGTACTGTGTGTACTCTGTGTGTACTGTGTACTGTGTGTACTGCGTTGCCTCTTGTCTCAGGCTTGTATTGATCGTATCGGCTCTGATCTGAATGGAGCTCCACGTCGTTCAGTTCACTGTCGTAAAGAACATCAGAGCAGCAGATCAGCTTTCAATCACACACACACACACACACACACACACACACACACACACACACACACACACACACACACACACACACACATTGATTTTCTGTGTGTGGGTTTCATGTTATTTTCCTTAATCTTAAGGGATCTTAAGGGGTGTTTACCCTCTAAAAACCCTTAAACTTAATAATCCATCAGCTCTCAGTGCACTAAAAACACCTGAGTGACATCACCATGGCGGGTCAGCTGATTGGAGGCACAGATGTGGCGGCGATGCCGCGGGACACCTCATCTGAGCCCGCCGTGTGTTTTTAAGGACACCGTTACTGTCTTATTAAGGTGGAAATCGATGCGGCCCTCACAGAGCCCACGCTGATATCCGCCGGCCCCTCCCCGCGCACTCCCAGCATGCCTCGCTCAGGAGCGATGGGGCGGGTGCTCGCCGAGGTTATCCCCTGGTTAATGTGACATGTCTGTCTGCGACCTTGCCGCTTGTTAACTGCCCGGATTATTATTGTGATAATGTGGCAATTAAAAGGGGGGGGGGGCTTATGGTCAGAGAGATGGATGAGCGCAGATTACACGGCGGTGGAAATGCATTAAGGTGGCAATCCATTCTGACCCCCCCGCCCCCCCGCCCCGCTGTCCTCCTGCAGAGCTGCAGGTTATTACAGTCCATCCTCATTGATATCATCCCCAATCAATACCCTCTGCTGCCGTAAAAACCAGCGTAAATCAGCGCGCGGCGGATCGGACCGCGCGAGGGAAAATCAAAAGGCGGTGCCTAATGAGACGCCATAAGTCTGCAGGAAGTGTCCAGCGTCTTTATGGAGACGCCACTGCGGAGACATAATTTCATCTGCTGCTGAGAGACGAAACGTGAGCTGACAGCTGGAGACGGAAACAGAAGGGTCTAATGGACGCTAACGGTTCACGTGGACGGACACGGCGAGACGCTCGTTCACGCCGCGGACAGACGAGCAGGACGCTGAGAATTCCTTCACAAACTGTGGAACCTGAAGGGAGCACAGTTTAACGTTCGCACCTCGAATGAAAAATGAGTGAATCTGCAAACAATCACACATTAAACAGAATGTGTGTGTGTGCGTGTGTGCGTGTGTGTGTGTGTGTGTGTGTGTGTCTGTGTGTGTGTGTGTGTGTGTGTGTGTGCGTGTGTGTGTGTGTGTGTGTGTGTGTGTCAGTGTGTACTCAGTGATTTTTGACTGCAGCCTTTTTAAACATGTTCTGAAACTTTAATCTTCAGACTCACGTGAACGAAGAGAAACACTTTGTTTCACCGTCTTTGAGTCTGTTTGTGTTTGTTGTTGTTGTTGTTGTTTGTGTGTGTCTGCCTGACGTCAGTGGGCTTCCTGTAAAGCCCCGCTGAGCCGCCGTCATGTGCTTCCTCTGGTCCTGGATCATTTGATGGAGACTGATCTTCTCTGTCTTTGTGTCTTCTGCAGATTCTTCCTCAAGTTCTTCCTCAAGTGCAATCAGAACTGTCTGAAAAATGCAGGGAACCCTCGGGACATGCGGAGGTTCCAGGTAAGAGACACACGCACCTGGCACGGCGGGGACGGCGTCCACGCTCGCTTCCTGTCTGCCATCATTCGTCATGTGAAGCCTGGCGTGGCGTCGCTGTAAATGACCTGCAGCTGTCTCTGTGTGCAGGTGGTGGTTTCCACTACAGTCAACGTGGACGGGCACGTGTTGGCGGTGTCGGACAACATGTTCGTCCACAACAACTCCAAACATGGCCGCCGCGCCCGACGCCTGGACCCCTCTGAAGGTTAGACGTCGCTCAGGGTTCGGACTCATGGAGCGTCCCGGGTTTGATGGGGGGGCTGCTAAGGGTGGGGTTGAGTTAGGTTAGGTTTCCCATAATGCACCTGGATAGTGTCTTTCATTGGCGTCTCCCCGCCTGGTGGACGGCCTCACCTGCCGTTTGTAACCAGACTGCATGAGAGACATTTGCTGTCTCTGAGCCACAGAGGACAGAAGACACAGTCCAGTTGTTTAGTGTTTAACACGCTGAGCAGGGGGACAGTGGGACGGCGGGATGGCGGGACGGCAGCCCGTGTGAGAGCCTGCAGCTGCTGCCCGTGTTCCTGCTGGACGTCCTGCTCCGTCGGGAGGGGACGGCGAACAAACGCTCCGTTCTTCCACTGTCCACAGCGACCACATAAAGTTGACACGGTGAAACTGGACTCTGAGCGCAGCGGCAACGTTTCCTCTGAAGCCGTAAACTTTAATACCTCTCTGCCGTCCTGCTCCAATAAAAGCCGCGGTCTCACTGCGGCGCTTCCAGGAGCCGTGACATAAGTCTCTCGTTTGATTCGGCCTACGTGGAGTGCCAGGCGGGTGGGGCTTATCGTATCCCGCTCTGGGGTGTTCACAAAGTAACTGAATCGAGTCAGATTAACTTCTTCTCGCCCTCCCAGCATCCATCGTTCTGTCCTGTGTGGAAAGCCCCACCCGTCTGGCACCTACAGGAGGATAAAACAAACAGTTTGTTAAAACTATTTGACGCGCACCATAAGCAGGAGCAGATCAGCGAATCTCACTTCTAACTGCCCAAACCGCCTTTCCTTTAAACTGTGAGACTTTTATAGAAGTCCTCTGTTTGTTTTGTCATACTTGGAGCACCGGCTGGGTGGAGTTTATGATAGACAGGCATGCGATGAGCTGTCAGTCACCTGATCTCAGAAACGTCCTGCATCCGTCTCAAACAACCCTCACTTATTGTGTCATGGTTTCTGGTAAACTCCACCTGTCTGGCACGTCCAGAGAGTTAAAAGAAACCATAAAAGTAGTTTTAAATCCTGACCACTGAGATGTGACATCAGCGCGCCTCAGCCACCAAACTGAACCCTTTCCCTCGACTCACGTAAAAGTTTGAGGCCCTTCCAGGAGAGATGTTGTAACTGCGTCGCTTGTTTTAACCTACTTGGAATGCCAGGTGGGTGGAGCTTATCACAGCAGGACATTTGAAACTGTCAAGTCAGAGAGAAGTGGAAACACTTTTGTCTAAACTTCATGGCAATTCTGATTGATCCAGCGAGGTAGACACCACCCACCTGGGACATACAGAAGTGAAAAACAAGCCACGGGTCTGTTTGTCCTCCCACAGTTTCCCCCAACTTGTTTTTCAGTTTGAGGTTTTTCCAGGTTAGATAGTTCAACTGTTTAGCTTGTTTTATTCTACCTGGAACACCAGACGGGTGGGAACACCGTATTAAGGCATCCGATAAAATGTTAGTGATGAAAAAGTCGACTCTCACTGTGAGACACTTTTGTCTTAACTGGCAGACATTTGTCCCGTCTCTTAGCCGAACTCTTCCCACCCCTCTGGGACATGGAGCAGAGTAAAACAAACTTAAAACAGTCAGACTGTGTCCTCCTCTCAAACCACCTCACTCCTCTTCCCCCAAACTAAAGTTTGACACTTTTCCAGCAGAGATGGTGCAAGTTTTCCGCTCGTTTTATCCTGCTGGGAGCCCCAGACGGGTGGGTCTTACAGTATCAGGGCATCCGAGAGTATCAGACAAAAGTTTGAGCCACAGGAAAGTAGACTGAACCGACTTTACGCTTCTGCCTTCTTGACACTCATCATTTACTCTTATGAGGTAAGCCCCACCCTTCTGGGACGTCCAACAGAGCGAAACGAACCCTTAAAGCAGTTTGCCACCAGTCTCACTTCAAACAGCTGTCGTGTGTTCCCTCTTCCACCTCCCAAACGACTGCCTCTGCAGTTTCCCTCGACTTGTTTTAGAGTTTTGAGGCTGTTCCAGGAGCAGATGATGTAACTGTCTCGTTAGGTTTAACCTACTTGCAGCACCAGGCGGGTGGTGTTTATCACACCGGGGTATTTCAGACAGGATAAGGTTGTTGATCAAAGAAAAGCAGAGTGAGCTGACCTCCTGTGATTTCTTCAGCTTTTTTATCTCTTCCTGTGCCGTTTGTGCGGCACACCCCACCCGTCTGGCACGTCCAGAGGGATGAAACAAACGCTATTTGACACCGATGTGTCATTCACCGGGCTGAGGCGCTCTTGTTTCTCACCTGTGTGACAAAACTCAGCGCTTAAACATTCACGTACAGAAGCGCGCCGGCTCTGCGGGGCCTGTACGGTGTCCTGCAGGGGCCAAACGGGGTCTGCTGTTTACAGACAGTCCTGTTGTCCTTCCGCAGAGGAGCGCCGGCGGCCTTTCATCTCGTCCAGACTGGGATGTTTTTAGAGCCGATAAAAGCTCCAACATCTGCTCCTGCCTTTGTCCCCAACCTCAACCCCCCCGACTCCTCGGTAAAACTTTCCACCGCCTGCTCCTCGCCTTTGTGCTCTATTCTTTTGATTGGAAGGCCCCCCAGCAGCAGCAGCACCCCCTCCTCCTCTCAGGCCCGCTGCCCTGTTTGTTTACTGCTGTGACAAAAGGAGGAAATTAATAAGCAGATGACAATCGACACTCAGAGCTGAACAGCCTCGACCTTCTGCTGCTGCTCCTGATTTCATCTGGAGGGGGGGGGCAAGGGTCCTGAAGTTTCGAGACAAAAAAAAAGTCCAGTATTCAGACTTCTTGTTTCCAGAGCACAAATGAAACGGTCTCAGATCTGGACCAGGACACAGAGTGAGCTCCTCTGAATGTGCTCCTGCTCAGAGAACAATGGCTGAGAGGGAGCAGTGCTGCTCACAGCTGGTCTCTGCCATGAAGACTCTGAGCCGTCTTCGTCGATCAGGTCGGAGTGAACTGAAGGAAACTCTGACTGGAATCAAATCATCCTCGCAGTAAAAGGCTCTCGCTCCGGGAAAAGGTTGTAAACCTGCGGAGCTCTGAGTCCGTCCGCCTGTCTGACTCTGTGGACTCTGTCCGGGCTGCAGTCTCGTCTTCTCGGAGACGCTGCTGATGTGCAGCTGCTTATTGATCTCTGAGGAAAAACCGATCACTTTGCGTGTATGAGTGGAGGCCTGACGGGCTGCCGGTGATCCGTCCTGCATGAAGGACAGTGTGACTGAGAGCTTTGTTAAACCTTTGTTCTGAAAGTCTGAGGGGTCAGCGTGTGTTTGAGGTCAAAGGTCGAAGCAGGTCATGTGATCTGTCAGCTGAACCTGAAACAAACTGCTGGAACTGGAGCTGTTAGCTGTTAGCTGTTAGCTGTTAGCTGTTAGCTCAGCTCAGCAGATAAGAGCTGAAAGATTCATGCTTCAGATCGACCTCTGCTGACCTTTCACTCAGCTGTTAGCCGTTAGCTGTTAGCCGTTAGCCTCCTCTGGCTGACTGTCTCCGTCCCTCTGTGTTTCTAACCGTGTCACTGGCCTGTGTTTCCGAAGCAGCCACGCCCTGCATCAAAGCCATCAGCCCGAGCGAGGGCTGGACGACCGGCGGGGCCACCGTCATCCTCATCGGGGACAACTTCTTCGACGGCCTGCAGGTGGTCTTCGGCACCATGCTGGTCTGGAGCGAGGTGAGACTCAGGAATGGTTCAGAGTTCATTTCAGGTGTTGTTCAGGTGTGACCTGCAGCGTTTGCACTGAATTCATCAGAAGAATCAAACAGACGCAGTTTCACAGAGAGTCTGAGAGCAGCTGCAGGTGACGAGCATCATGTTCTCCATCTTCATCACACGCACACACACACACACACACACACACACACACACACACACACACACACACACACACACACACACACACACACACACACACACGCGCGCACACACGCACACACACACTCGTAGAAACACCTGCATGTGTATCTGTAGCCGTGACGCTCCTCCAGCTCTGCGTGGCCCCAATAATATGCAGATTGGGTGCGTGTGGAGGTGCAGGAGGAGCTGCGCATACGGCACGCCATGAAATATTGAAGCGGGTCCAGAAGAGCAGAACACCTGGCGGGGAAGGAGGAAGGAGGCGCGAGGCAGGCAGATATACCTCCACATCACACGCCGCTGACGGAGCGCCTCGCTTTGATCAGCGGCGTCTGGCGGCGAGCAGACGGACTCCAGAGCCCAGACTGAACGCAGACGGCAGGCTGACCCAGATCAGGAAGACGGTCCGACTGTTTTCCACCCGAAGTTTGTTCCAGAAGGAAAATGTCAGAGTAAGATGTTCCACAGGAACACCTGGACGGGCCGCCTGATGTCACAGCTCACCTGTTGGCTTTGAGAAACGACTGAAGGCGTAAATGTTAGAAGGAGCCGAGGCGCCGTTTGAGCGCTGAGAGCTTCAGTTTTTAACTGTCTGTCCAAATGTCTTCAGAGAGGACGCTGAAGGTTTGGTCACAGGACGCCTCGTGCACTTAGAAAAGGTCTCACCTGGATGTCACGATGCAGTGTTTAAAGCTGATCAGAGATCAGCTGTGTCTGATCAATAACACGTCTCCTTAATGAACAGGAAGATTCTGATGTGGCCGTCTGTCCTCTGTCTGCTCTCACGCTGTCTGTCTGTCTGTCTGTCTGTCTGTCTGTCTGTCTGTCTGTCTGTCTGTCTGTCTGTCTGTGTGCGTTTGTTTCATCCTCCAGCTCATCACCCCTCACGCCATCCGGGTCCAGACTCCCCCTCGTCACATCCCCGGGGTTGTGGAGGTCACGCTGTCCTACAAATCCAAACAGTTCTGCAAAGGAGCGCCGGGACGCTTCGTCTACACTGGTAAGACCCACCAACACCGTCAGCTGACATCTGATGGTCCGTCGGTCCTCACCAGAGGGACAAACTGAAACTCTGTCTCTGATTTGTCTCTGTCTGAAACTCTGTCTTTGACTTGTCTGAAACTCTGTCCTCTGCCTGTTGGACGGTGTTCCTCTGCTGTGTTCGTCTCCTCTGCGTCACGTCAGCCAAGTTAAAGCTGAGATCAGCTGTTTGGTTTCTGATGACGAGCCATAAACGGTTGAATCGATCTGCCGTTCTTCGTCGCTTGTCGTCGTGGTCTTGGACACCGCTCTGCTCGGGTTTTTAAAGACGTACTGATCACAGATCAGACTCTGAGATCTCGTTCATCACTGGTCAGTAATCCCACATTAAAGTGAAAGTTTCTGAGTGCAGAGAGAAAACGAATCTTTCCTGAAGGAAAATGATGATATTCAGTGATTGTTTCAGGGTTTGTTAGTTAAGTGTCCTCTGAAAGCTCTGAGCTCCAGTCTGTCCCTCGCATGTCCCGCACATGTCCATCGTTTAGACACACATTCTGATTTTTGGGTCTTTGGAAACTTTCCTGTAGAATCTGAAGTTTTGTGAGGTTGAACAAACATGTTTGAACAGATTCATAATGTCGGTCCAGATCTCTCTGGGCCTGAGGACTCTGGGCCTGAGGACTCTGGACCTGAGGACTCTGGACCTGAGGACTCTGGGCTTGAGGACTCTGGTCT
The DNA here is from genome assembly GCF_039877785.1 of Chaetodon trifascialis. Classification (NCBI taxonomy): domain Eukaryota; kingdom Metazoa; phylum Chordata; class Actinopteri; order Chaetodontiformes; family Chaetodontidae; genus Chaetodon; species Chaetodon trifascialis. The sequence continues at coordinate 30,689,708 of NC_092060.1, forward strand.
TGAGGACTCTGGGCCTGAGGACTCTGGGCCTGAGGACTCTGGACCTGAGGACTCTGGGCCTGAGGACTCTGGACCTGAGGACTCTGGGCTTGAGGACTCTGGGCCTGAGGACTCTGGTCTTGAGGACTCTGGTCTTGAGGACTCTGGGCCTGAGGACTCTGGACCTGAGGACTCTGGCCTTGAGGACTCTGGGCCTGAGGACTCTGACCTTGAGGACCCTGGCCTTGAGGACTCTGGGCCTGAGGACTCTGGACCTGAGGACTCTGGCCTTGAGGACTCTGGGCCTGAGGACTCTGGACCTGAGGACTCTGACCTTGAGGACCCTGGCTTTGAGGACCGGCTCTGAGTGAAGGTTTTAAGGATTCTGGACTTGAGGATCAGGATCAGACTGAAGGTGAACTAAACATCTTGCTGCTGCGTCTCTGCTGTCCTCCCGTCCTTCAGACTCATTGTCTGCTGTCCACAGGTAAACGTCCACGTGTCTCCTGGTATCTCCCTTAAATCGGTGCTTTTACTGTCCGATTATTCCGTCAGAATATCCAGATGTCATTCAAAGTAGCAGAAAGGTCAGATGGAGGCTGTTTAGTGCGATAAGTAAATGTCATGAAGCGTGTTCAGGCTTTCTGTTTAACACCAGTTTATCGCCGCTTCCTTCCTTTGGCTCCGTCTTTGTTGGAGGCGCCGCCTCCACCGATGGCGGCGGCGCAAGGCTGAGGAGGGACGAGACGGACGCTCACAATGGACGCTCCGGCCACCGCCGCCTCCTTTTGCAATGCTAATCTGTGATTCCATTTCCAGATAGACGGACGCGAGCTGCCGGCGCTGCCTTTATGTGGACGTGTGCATAATAGAGCTGTTGTTATCTCAGCGTCCATTAGAGTGTGTCCTCCTCAGAAACACGCTGGACGGACCAACCCAACATGCTTTCATCCAATTCACACAGGGCTCAGCGTGTTTTAGGGCCAAACCACAAAACCTCTGATCAGATGACAGACAGAAGAAATCAAAATGAAAGCATGAGCGAAGCTTCAGGTGCTGTCAGACATCCGTCACACCGTGGACAGCTGGAAACACGGAAACTCCACTGAAAGGTGGGAAAAGAGTTTCAGCCAGTGAAGCTGAAACAAATAAGAACCAGACGAATAAAACACTCTAATGAATCTTCCTTTGTAGTTTTAATACATTTGTCCTTCCAGGCTTCCGTCACTTTGCTTTCTCATCAGCTCAGTATAGGTGTTGACTTTAATTACCGAGTGGTCAGTGAACGTCTCACCTCATTAATGCTTACAGTCTGTGTCTTAATCTCTCTTCTGTCGCGCCGTTCCTGTTGGAACAAAGTGCCTTAAAGAACCGAGCAGCCTCTTCTATAAACGCCGTCAGCAGCAGAATCCGGTGAAATCTGCTTCCTGGTCCTTTAGAAATCTGGACTCGGTCTGTCAGCGCACAGATTCCACAAATCCAGTGAAGGAACGTGAACATCTGACTTCAGTTTGATTGATAGGAAACAACAAAACCGCGTGTCCCTGAAGGCATCGTGAGGCTGAACCCCGACAGGTGGCTGCATCATAATGTCGCACAGTTTCTTGTAATTCTCCCAAGTCTTCTCCCGCTCCTCCTGCCAGAGAGGCGGCCATATTGTGCGCACACGTCGCCAGTTCATCTGATTTAAACATCCATATTTTAAGAGCGGGACGCGGCGGTGTGCGTTTCCAGAGCACGCTCGCCGTGCCAGCAGCGCGTCGTTCATGAATGTGAAATGAGCCGAGCGTTTAAACCCTGAGCGGGCGAGCTGTGGATGATTGAAGAGCACGCTGATGTCATTTCCTTCAGGAGGCTGAAGCGTTTCTTCTCCCTGGAAGCAGAAACAAACAGCGATGCACATCAGCGCTTCACAAACGGCATCCAGGAACAAACATGGCTGCCAGTCAGTGCGCAGCAGGAGGGCCTGGTTTTATTAAAACGCTTTGTTTAAACTGAAGTTTGGTCTCTGCTGTCGTCTCAGACGTCTCCTTCTGTCTTTTCTCTGACGGCGTCCATTAGAGTTTTTATAAAATAAAACGATGTTTGTGTTGGAACCAACAAGCCGTTTGAGGCCGTTTCAGCAAAATGTCTCCCCTTAAAGGAGCAGTGTGGAGGTTTTAGTGCCATCTAGTGAGCCGCTGTTTGGTTTGTCCCCTCTGGGCTGCTGTAGAAACACGGAGGTGACACATGGTGGACTCCTTCTGCAGACATGAGGAGCTCATTCTAAGGAGGTGCTCTGATATTTGTCACTGAAGGAGCTCGTAGGAGGTTCCACTGGTCTTTGTGCCGGTTCTGGGCGTGCTCTGACTCCTCTAAGTCTGTCTCCTCCTCCTCCTCCTCCTCTGACTCTCCCCTCTATCTCCTCTGGAGTGACGAGGAGTCAGATCTGAGCGTTCTCCCAGAATTCCTTGCTCTCTTCCTCTGCGTAGCTTAAAGCAACTTGAGGATTTGATCCTTCGGCTCGGCTCTGAATCGCTCAGCAGAATGACAAGAAGGCAGCGGGGAGCGAGGAGAGAGGAGTGAGGAGCGAGGAGAGGGGAGAGAGGAGAGGGGAGAGGGGAGCGAGGAGAGGGGAGCAAGGAGAGAGGAGAGGGGAGAGAGGAGAGAGGAGAGGGGAGAGAGGAGAGAGGAGAGGGGAGCGAGGGGAGCGAGGAGAGGGGAGAGGGGAGTGAGGAGAGAGGAGAGGGGAGAGAGGAGAGAGGAGAGGGGAGCGAGGAGAGAGGAGTGAGGAGCGAGGAGAGGGGAGAGAGGAGAGGGGAGCGAGGAGAGGGGAGCAAGGAGAGAGGAGAGGGGAGAGAGGAGAGGGGAGAGAGGAGAGAGGAGAGGGGAGAGAGGAGAGAGGAGAGGGGAGCGAGGAGAGGGGAGAGGGGAGTGAGGAGAGAGGAGAGGGGAGAGAGGAGAGGGGAGAGGGGAGCGAGGAGAGGGGAGCAAGGAGAGAGGAGAGGGGAGAGAGGAGAGAGGAGAGGGGAGCGAGGAGAGGGGAGAGGGGAGTGAGGAGAGGGGAGAGAGGAGAGAGGAGAGGGGAGCGAGGAGAGGAGTGAGGAGAGAGGAGTGAGGAGCGAGGAGAGGGGAGCGAGGAGAGGGGAGTGAGGAGAGGGGAGAGAGGAGAGGGGAGAGAGGAGCGAGGAGAGGGGAGAGAGGAGAGGGGAGCGAGGAGAGGGGAGAGGAGAGGGGAGCGAGGAGAGGGGAGAGGGGAGCGAGGAGAGGGGAGCAAGGAGAGAGGAGAGGGGAGCGAGGAGAGGGGAGAGGGGAGTGAGGAGAGGGGAGAGGGGAGCGAGGAGAGGGGAGAGGGGAGCGAGGAGAGGGGAGCAAGGAGAGAGGAGAGGGGAGAGAGGAGCGAGGAGAGGGGAGAGGGGAGCGAGGAGAGGGGAGCGAGGAGAGGGGAGTGAGGAGAGAGGAGAGGGGAGAGAAGAGAGGGGAGTGAGGAGAGAGGAGAGGGGAGCGAGGAGTGAGAGGTGAGGAGTTTTGTTCTGCGGGTTTGTAGTTTTTTCTGTAGGTAGTTTTTTTCTGAAGGTTTGTCGTTTTTTCTGCAGGTTTGTCGTTTTTTCTGCAGGTTTGTAGTTTTTTTCTGCAGGTTTGTAGTTTTTTCTGTAGGTAGTTTTTTTCTGAAGGTTTGTCGTTTTTTCTGCAGGTTTGTCGTTTTTTCTGAAGGTTTGTTGTTTTTTCTGCAGGTTTGTCGTTTTTTCTGCAGGTTTGTCGTTTTTTTTCTGCAGGTTTGTCGTTTTTTTCTGCAGGTTTGTAGTTTTTTCTGCAGGTTTGTAGTTTTTTCTGTAGGTATTTTTTTTTCTGCAGGTTTGTAGTTTTTTCTGCAGGTTTGTCATTTTTTTCTGCAGGTTTGTAGTTTTTTCTGCAGGTTTGTAGTTTTTTCTGCAGGTTTGTCGTTTTTTCTGCAGGTTTGTCGTTTTTTTTCTGCAGGTTTGTAGTTTTTTTTCTGCAAGTTTGTAGTTTTTTCTGTAGGTAGTTTTTTTCTGAAGGTTTGTAGTTTTTTCTGCAGGTTTGTCGTTTTTTCTGCAGGTTTGTCGTTTTTTTCTGCAGGTTTGTCGTTTTTTTCTGCAGGTTTGTAGTTTTTTCTGCAGGTTTGTAGTTTTTTTCTGCAGGTTTGTAGTTTTTTCTGCAGGTTTGTAGTTTTTTTTCTGCAGGTTTGATTTGTAGTTTTTCTCGATAGTTTTTTTGGCCCTGCAGGTTCCATCCCCTCCCCTCAGCGGTGCTGCTGGGTCCGGCCTCACAGCTTGTAATGCACAGATCAATGCGGCCTGCGGGGGGGAGGAGGGGGAGGGCGGGTGAGGGGGTGATGCTGTGGGATCGATGGGTGCTGAGTTATTGCGGCGCTCGGCCACTGATTTTTAGAGAGCTGTGTTTTCCCAGGAAAGTCAATACCTCCAGGCTCCTCTCATTAATTTCAACCCCCTCCACCCCCCAACACCTCCCCCTCCTCCTGCAGCTGCACCAGGGGATCTGCAGCCCCACAGAGGGAGAACAGGGAGGAGGAGGGGGTGCTGGAGGGAGGGGGAAGAGCAGGTGGAGGGTGGGGAGGAGAGTGGAGAGAGAAACTGAGACGAAGGAAGTCAGAGATTTTGAGAGGAGAGATGGAGGGGGAGGAGGAGGAGGAGAGAGAGGAGAGCTGAGATGAAGTCAGATTGGGGAGAAAGGAAGAGGAGGGTGGAGGTGGTGGGGATGAAGAGGAGGCGGAGAAAGGAAGGAGCCAATGAATGAATAAAAGAAGTGTTGTGAGGAAAGAAGATGTGATTCAGATGGAGGGAAGCATCGATCGCTGATATGGAGATGGTGTTCGCAGCAGCTGATTGATGTGGACGCGTCACACAGTGGAGCCACGCAGAGCGCCTCCGTCTCAGGGCGTAGCTGCTCCGCCCGGCTCCACGGGACAACCCGGTCCTGATGCACTGATGTGTGTGGGGGGGTCGCCCTCGAGAGGTCCCCTCTGGCAGGCCTCGACATGCCTGAACCCCCCCGGCCCGCTGGGAGCAGGTGTGGCCGACCTGTGTGCTCGAGAGCAAAGATGGACGACGTAGATGTCCAAAAGAGAGGACAGCTGAGCTCATCATAGATCCGATCTGATCCCAGTCAGACCACCATGGTGCTGGACTGGTCTGGCTCATGTGGATGTGGGCCAAGGCGGACCCAGAGTGAACTTAGAGCCCTCTCCCCCGCCCTCCCTCCCCTATCCCTCCCTCCCCTATCCCTCCCTCCCTCCCTCTCTCTCCCTCTCTGCCACCCCCCCCCCCCCCCCATCCACTCGTTGCTGCTCTCTCATTGGCTGACTTGTGAGTGTTAATTGTTTTAATGATGTGTGTGGGGCTGGTTCAGGATCAGTTTGTACCTGCAGAAAGAGCGAGTGCAGGGTCGTCTGTGAAGGTGAGTCCTGACGTGTGTTTGCTCTCGCGCTCAGACAGGTGATTTATTTGTCTCTTTGTTCGTCCTTTGATGTGATTTAAAGGACGTCTGATGGTTTTGTCAGCCAGTCACAGACAGTCACACCTGTCACACCTGTCTCTCAGACCATAGTCACACCTGTCACACCTGTCCCTCAGACCAGTCACACCTGTCCCTCAGACCACAGTCACACCTGTCTCTCAGACCATAGTCACACCTGTCACACCTGTCCCTCAGACCACAGTCACACCTGTCCTTCAGACCACAGTCACACCTGTCCCTCAGACCACAGTCACACCTGTCACACCTGTCCCTCAGACCACAGTCACACCTGTCCCTCAGACCACAGTCACACCTGTCCTTCAGACCACAGTCACACCTGTCCCTCAGACCACAGTCACACCTGTCACACCTCTCCCTCAGACCACAGTCACACCTGTCCCTCAGACCACAGTCACACCTGTGTTCTTTCTGACACTCAGAGCTTCAGTTTCACACAACACGTCAAACTGTCGGCAGCAGAGAGGAGAGAAACTCAAAGCCAGACACTTGATCAATCAGAGGAGTCACTAACACCCTCCTCACCCCTCGTCCTCCCCAGGGCCTCCCCCCTCCCCCTGCCCCCCCACTGCTGCTGCTGCAATCGATGCTCATAGAAATTTCATGAACTTTAAACTGTGATTGACAGGCAGCTCGGCCTGTAAAGAGAGTGTGAGTGGTGGAGGTTAGGTTTCAGAGGTGGGGGGCATGGGGGGGGTGCATAAAGTCCAGGTTCACTGCAACAACAACAACAACAGTACAGTTTGTGATGAATGAGATTGATCTGCAGATTAAGATGAAGTCTGTCCTTTAATTATCAGAACTTTAATATATTTAATTTGTTTGTTTGCAGCTGACAGAGACAGACGACTGTCTCTGTCTCTTTACTCCCTCGTTTGTGATCGTCAG
>NC_092060.1:30696267-30741267 GCF_039877785.1 Chaetodon trifascialis
TGCTCTGCTCGCTGCGAATGGAGAGGAGGAGGAGGAGGAGGAGGAGGAGGAAGGCAGATTGTTTGCAGAGGAGAATGAGTGGAGCAAAAAAGAGGAAAGGGAGGGAAGGCTGGATTGAATTAGCGGTGGAGGAGCGGCGAAAAGGCAGAGCGAGGAGGACAGATGGAGTGTGAGGTCTCAGGCTTAATGAACAGCAGGAAGATAAGACAGAGAGAGAGAGAGAGAGAGAGGCGGCAGAGCTCGCTCGCCCGCCCACCGCTCGCTCTCCGTTAGCGCTCACGGCTAATAAGAAACAACAGACCGAAGCTGAGCAGAGGTCAGCGTCTGTTTACACCTCGACACGTTTGTGAGCGTCGACACACTTCCTGCTTCACTTCCTGCTTCACCTTCATCAGGTGAATGAACAGCAGGAGGAGCATGTGATTGGCTGCTGAGTGAAACACTGAACAGAGCGTCTGTCTGTTGATCAGTTTGTCATTTTAATACACTTTAAAGACTCAGCGTTTCTCAGAGAAGTTCAAACTGAGAAAAATAAACTGAAGTTTGACAGAAAGAAAGAAAGAAAGAAAGAAAGAAAGAAAGAAAGAAAGAAAGAAAGAAAGAAAGAAAGAAAGAAAGAAAGCCTCTTCAGAAGTTCAGATGAAGTCTTCGTTTCCCGCAAACAGTCAGTTTTGGACTTGAAGCTCCTTCATGAGGTCAGCGTGGGTCCTTCGTCGTCCAGCTGCTCCTTCGTCTCTATGAGTGTCCTCATTGGACAATTCGCTGAAAGCTGCGACTGGTTCATTTTCGTCGAGGTCGTTTTATGACGCACATGTTCACCGTTAACGAGCTTCATTAGCATTCAGGTTAGCACCGTGTTGGAGCTTTATGAGTCGTTACAAAGAGCTGTCCACAACTGTCCTCCAACTACGTCCCTCAGGTAGACCCACCTGACACCTCACCTGGTAAAACAAGTCCTTCCTGCACGAGGCGACGTTTGAGTCCAGCCTGGAGCCCACTGTCCCCTCTGTCCCCTCTGCTGTCCCCTCTGCTGTCCCCTCTGCTGTCCCCTCTGCTGTCCCCTCTGTCACCTCTCCTGTCCTCCTGTGTGTGTCTCACAGGAGTGCGTTCGTCCTAACCGTCCCTCTCTGTCTGTCCCACAGCCTTGAACGAGCCGACCATCGACTACGGCTTCCAGAGGTTACAGAAGGTCATCCCTCGCCACCCCGGGGACCCCGAGAGGTTACCTAAGGTCAGTGAGACGAGTCATTAAGTCACTGCCGCAGACTCAGGTCAGAGGTCACAGGTCACATTCAAGGCCAGATAGTGGCCGTTTGGTCCGGCAGGTACGTCCCAGAATGCACCTGTCAGTCAGAGCGGCTGCTAACGTTTCATCAGGGTTTAGCCACATTACAGGCTGATTAAAGCTGAAGGGGCTGTTTGTCCCTCTGGGGACGCCGTAGACCACCTGCACTCACGAGCTGCAGGTTTCTTGTGTTACTCCGTGCAGCTCAGGACAAAGTCGCCTGATTGGATTGTTGGTTCTGCTCGGTACGCTCGTGGCACCGCCGGCGACTCCTCGCTGCCAGCGGCTGATTGTTCCCGAACAGGAAACAGCTGTTTGAGGGAGAACTCCTGCCTCCGCTGCTCCTGCTGCTCCCTCCTTCCTCGGACCGTGGCGAGGCGCTGGCGCGGGAGGCCGCCATGTTAAACACGAGCTGAGGCGTCAGGTGCAGGTGAAGGAGGCGATTGGCTCGTCGGGGACGGACTCAGAACAGACGCTTTCGTTGGTGTTTCACACTGAAAGCAGGCGAAGCGTCATGTTGAACGAGGAGACGCTTCACAGAATATGAAGCTGAAGGGGAGAAAGTGAAGGAGCTGACTGCTGATCTGAAAACAGTGGACGTGTCTGACTGAACCAAACATGATGAAGAACAGTTCAATGTGAGCGTGAGCAGCTGGAGAAATGAAACCAAGCAGCCGCCTGGACGGAAAAAGCACATTTAAAAACCTCGTCGTTCCTCCTCAAATCGTGTGAGGAGGAGGAGTCAGAGCGGCGCTCAGGTGTGTGGTTTGAACTTAACGGTGTAAAAAACACAGAAGCTCCTTTAAGATTTGTGTAGAAAAACATGAGAAGTGAAATCTGATCGAGGTTTCAACATTTCCCCACAGAAAGGCATTTGTATGCACACACACACACACACACACACACACACACACACACACACACACACACACACACCTGCCCTGGTTAGTATGAAGAGATTATTTTGGCGGCTGCCGGCTGCGAGGCTAACTGAGGCAGATTCTTTGAGGCAGCGGGCGCGGCGGCGGCGGCGAGCGTCAGATGGGCTCTGACACTCGAAAGCAGCTGCCAAATTGAAACCATTTATCAAAATCTGACATCGGAGATCCAGTCACCAAAAAAGCAGTTTATTTGTAAATTGATACTAATAGTGAGCATACATTGTCTGGCCCCTTTGATGGCCTGATTTGCAGACAGCCTCCTCCTCCTCCTCCTCCTCCTCCTCCTCCTCCTCCTCCTCCTCCTCCTCTCTGCGTTTAAATATTTATTTATTCAAAGAAAACTCAATAAGACCGCAGATCTTTTCCTCCACAACGTTTTGGACAAGAGAGAAAATCACAGCGAGAGGAGAAGCGACGCGCTGAGCTGTCGACTCGCGGCCGGCGAGGCGATGGGACGGCCTGCCGGCGGCGGGGATCACGTGACCCAGTGGCGGCGGGTTAACTGGGCCTGTCACTTCTCTTTTGTTTTCACCTGCCGGCGCTCTGCGGGGGACGGGGGGAGGGCTGGAGAGAGATGTTTGGTTTGAGGACAGGCGGCGCTGCGCAGAACAGATTGACTCGTATGGCGCTGAGAAGAGGATTATGGGAGCGTTGTAGAGGCAGAGTGTGTGTGACTGTTCGCTGAAACAAGGCCAAGATGGAGAGGAAGCACAAAGCTGATTTGAGCTGAAAGATGGAAAACTGCTCTGGAACCAGCTCACACAGGCCATGGTTAGCTTAGCTTAGCACAAAGACTGGAAGTGGGGGGAAACTGCTAGCCTGGCTCCATCGAATTCACCTCAGAGTCTGTCTGCTTTACATGTGGACACACCTGTCCGGTGACCTACCTGTGAATCAGACAGAAGTGGGGGCGTTAAGGTGACGGTGGGCAGCGGCTGCAGCGGCAGCGAGTCCTGCAGGTCGTCTCTGGCAGCACGTGTCCTCTCTCAGTCTGCGGGACGGACACCAAGGTGTCCGCTTGCAACCGAGCCAGACTGGAAATGAAATTACAGTCCTGAACCTGATCCAGGAGACCCCCAGAGGTCATCAGTGACCAGTTGGCCTCAGTGCCTGCTAGCTGCCTGCTAGCTGCCTGCTAGCTGCCTGTCTGTCTGTCTGTCTGTCTGTCTGTCTGTCTGTCTGTCTGTCTGTCTGTCTGTCTGTCTGTCTGTCTGTCTGTCTGAACTGTGGACAGACAGGCAGCTGCTCCCTCTGGAAACTAATGCCTGAAGTTTTCTGAGAACATTAAGAGTTTAATTTCCACCGTAAACTGAACATGAAACCACTGGGGGGTCTTTTAAGGCGGCAGTGTAGGGGTCTGTTCCCCTGAACTCTGAGATGTAGATTTCTGTGGGACGCTCTGTGGTGGAAAACAAACCAACCCTTGAACAGAGACTGTCAGAGGACGTCTGCTTTAAGAGGAAGAACACAGAATCTGAGATCAGCCGCAGAAAAATCAAACTTCAGTCTTTTTTCCGTCTTTCCTGCTGATTTGTGAACCATGAGGTGGAGATTAAGCGTGTTTGGCGTGTTGCGTGTGCACCTTTAGCTCTGATCATTGACCCCAATCCAGACTCGGGGGGGCGTCCGTCCGTTCGGGGATTATTAATTCCAGCCCACTTCATGAATGAGGAGATTTCCTGCTCTCATTGAGAATAATGAGCAATATTCAATTCATGAGCTGAATTTCAATCCATTTCCTCTGAATGGAATTAACCCCACGCCGTGTCCCACATCATTAGAATACCTCGCCGCCTGATAATCGCTAATCTGGAGATCCGGCTCGATGCGGCTCGGCCGCTCCTGCTCAGAGCGCGGCTCCATCCATATTTTATAGAGATCAGCGGGGCGGCGGCTGTATCTGTAGCTGTGCTCAGGGTGATTTATCATTGTTAAGGCTGCTGTCTGATGGCTTCTCCTCCAGGGTCACACTGATCCCTGTTCGCCCAGCACCTCCTCAGCCACGGAGCCGGCCCCCCGTAATTAAGCCCCTGGAAACCAATGGAAGAACAGGGAGGGAGGAGGGGAAAAAGGAGGAATATGTCGAGAGACGGACTGAAGAAGGGCAAGGTCGCGAGGTGCAGCCTCCGAGAGGCGTTTCTGGGAGGAACGTGTTGTGATGGCGAGAGGTTCTGTTTACGTCGAAGAACCGATTTCACCCGCAAAAACATCAATTATTAACAGGTCGTTTCGTCCATTACAGCGATTCTCTTTTAAAAGTCACAAAACTGGAGGAGGAGGAGGTGAGGAGAGGAGGAGGTGGTGAGGAGGAGGAGGAAGGGCAGGAGAGGAGGTGAGGAAGCAGAGGAAAGGAGGAGGGGAGGAGATGAGGAGGAGGAGGGGCTGGAGAAGAGGAGGGAGAGGAGAGGAGGAGGTGAGGAGGAGGAGGGGCTGGAGAGAGGAGGGAGAGGAGAGGTGAGGAGGAGGAGGAGGAGGGGCAGGAGAGGAGGAGGGAGAGGAGAGGAGGAGGGGCAGGAGAGGAGGTGAGGAAAGACAGGAGAGGAGGAGGTGAGGGAGAGGAGAGGAGGAGGTGGTGGGCGGTTAGGACAGACAGGAGAGGAGGAGGAGGAGACAAGGGGCGGGAGGTGAGGAGGAGGAGATGAGGAAACAGAGGAGAGGAGAGGAGGAGGTGAGGAGGAGCGGGAGAGGAGGTGAGGAGGAGATTAGAAAGGACAGGAGGAAGGAGGGGAGGAAGGACCAGAGGAGATAGGAAAGGAAGAAGTAAGGAAGGAAACCCTTCCTCCTTCCCTTCCTCCTCAGTCCTCCTCTTCTCTCCTCTTCCTCCTCCTCCTCTTCTGTCCTCCTCCTCAGTCCTCCTCCTCCTCTGCAGAGTGGATTGGACCCTCTGAGGATGGAGCAGAGTGGGTGTAGTTTCTCTCCACCTCTCTGTAGCTCTCTGTGTAGGTGGATGTGTTTCATTCTGCTCTGCTCATGTCACACTAGCTCATTAGCACATTAGCTTCTAGCTGCTGCAGCTAGCTCACCTGCCTGCTGTGGTCATGTGACCGGTGTCTTATTGTTGTAATGGCACCTAAAAGAGTCTCATGAGTCAGATGTTTTACTACCTGTGACCTCTGCAGAGGTCACTGAAGTCACACCTGATTGGTTCACAGTGACCAATCGTGAATCTGCTCACAGGCTCTGTGAGGATCACAGGCTGATCACAGCTTCTTCTTCTCTGAGTCTATTAAGATACTTCAGTGAGTCTCACTGGTCTTTCATGAACGCACGCACGCACGCACGCACGCACGCACGCACGCACGCACGCACGCACGCTCATTCACTACAGCACCAAATGTGGATTCATCCGCTGCTGAAAATAGTCCCATCAAATGTGCTGAGAGACAGTGTTGAGGGACGGACGCTGTGGTGGGTTTGAGTGTTAACATGAGAATGATTGATTGATTTATTGATCAGAAAACACCTGAGCTGACCTGGGATCTGCCTCCGATGTTCAGGACGTGTGAATTAAAGTTCATGTAAGTCCTTGAAAACGTCTCAGAGTCACAATCCAAACGTTTGAGACGCGATGATTTATTTCACTTTGGAGACGTTTTAATAAATGATCGTTAATCAGAAATATTAAAGTTGTTGGATTCAGACCAACTGACATGAATTTTCCAAAGTTCAGGAATGTATTTTCATTTCCTGTGAACGTCTCACAGGAAGTTCAAACATTCTTCTTCTCTTATTTTTTAATTTCGGTCGATTATCAGATGAGATGAACTCGCTCAAGTTTATTTTTAGTTGCTGCTCAGACCGAAAACAGTCGCATGATCTAACCCTGATGATGTCACCGTGATGTCAGCAGGGTACGCTCAGTTGCGTTCAGGTACGTTCAGGTACATTCAGTGGCGTTGAGATGCTTTCAGGTACATTCAGTTGCGCTCAGGTAGATGCAGTTGCGTTCAGGTGCATTCAGTTACTTGTAGAAGCAGACATGTTGTTTGTGTGAGACGGAACATGAATGTAAAGTTTAGTTTAGTCAATAATCAATAAAAACTACTGATGATCAAAGTGTGTGTGGGGGGGTGATGCTGTTTGTGCTTCACTGCTCTGAAGTGTCTTCACGTCAGGTGATCAACTCGTCCTCTGTCAACCAATCATCAACCAGATGTGTGAACACCAACCCATCACCACCCAATCAGCTGCCTCCATCTCTGAGCTATCCAGTTATCCTCTGTGAGCCCTCCTCCTCCTCCTCCTCCTCCTCCTCCTCCTCCTCCTCCTCCTCCCTCTCTCACAGCATCCATCTCCTCACAGCTGAAGGGAAACACCCAGAGACCCTCTTCTTCCTCATCTCCCATCCCTCTCTCCTCCATCTTCTTCTCCCATACTCCCTGGACTCCCCCTCCTCCGCCCTCTCAGAGGTGTGGGTCAGTGATAAGAGATGATGATGATAACGGGAGCCAGTGCATTACCGTATCGATCGGGGCAGGCCTTTCAGCGCCGCTGAAGCGCCCGGCGCTCTGATTGCCGGCACTCGCGCTGACAGGAATCCAATGGCACTGTGTGTGTGTGTGTGTGTGTGTGTGTGTGTGTGTGTGTGTGTGTGTGTGTGTGTGTGTGTGTGTGTGTGTGTGTGTGTGTGTGTGTGTGTGTGTGTGTGTGATGGGATGTGTAGAACGTAGCAGCGAGGAGGCAATTAGACTGTGACAGATAAGAAGAGGAGGCCTGAAACTGGATCTGATGCTTAAAACACTGAAGTCAGTCTGAGCAGGAAGTGTTTCAAAGGGCTGTGAATCTTCATCCATCAGGTTTGAAGGATTCCTGTAGATTTTCTGTCCTCCAGCTTCAGGACATCAGTGACCTGATGTCTCACAGTCCATCGAGACAAAGAAAACACCGATCTGAGCGTTTGAGGCGCAAAAAGGCAAAAAAGAAACTCTTAATGTTCGTTTTCTGTTTTTTATTTGGACAATGACAGTCACACACTGAGGTACAGATACTACACTGAGGTACACTGTGAGGTACAGGAGGTACACTGTGAGCTACAGGTACTACACTGAGGTACACTGTGAGGTACAGGAGGTACACTGTGAGCTACAGGTACTACACTGAGGTACACTGTAAGGTACAGGAGGTGCACTGAGGTACACTGTGAGGTACAGGAGGTACACTGAGGCACAGGAGGTGCACTGAGGTACACTGTGAGGTACAGGAGGTACACTGAGGTACAGGAGGTGCACTGAGGTACACTGTGAGGTACAGGAGGTACACTGAGGTACACTGTGAGGTACAGGAGGTACACTGAGGTACAGGAGGTACACTGTGAGGTACAGGAGGTACACTGAGGTACAGGAGGTACACTGTAAGGTAAAGGAGGTACACTGTGAGGTACAGGTACTACACTGAGGTACACTGTGAGGTAAAGGTACTACACTGGGGTACACTGTGAGGTACAGGAGATACACTTTGAGGTACAAGAGGTACACTGTGAGGTACAAGAGGTACATTGTGAGGTACAGGAGGTACACTGTGAGGTACAGGTACTACACTGAGGTACACTGTGAGGTACAGGAGGTGCACTTTGAGGCACAGGTACTACGCTGAGGTACTTGTGGTACACTATGAGGTACATGAGGTACACTAAGGTACAGGTAGTACCCTTGGAGGTACAGGTAGTACCCTTGGAGGTACAGGTAGTACCCTTGGAGGTACAGGTAGTACTCTGTGAGCCGGTGAACCTTCAAATCATGTTTCCTCACCTGCTGTATTTGTTACTCATAGACATTGATAGACAGAGTACTGTATTGGTCCTCTGAGGGATATTGCAGTATTTGTATATTCATATGTAGATCAGGACATTGAAGAGTTATTGATCGATCTGTAATGACGCTGGTGCTGCTCTTCTTCTGTGGTGGATTTGTGGGTTATGTTTTTTTTGGGAGATTGTGGGTAGCTGCAGCAGTGAGAGGGGCTGATTCACAGATCAGAGAGTGGCGGCCAAGTACAAATGAGCAAGTATATACGCACACACACACACACACACACACACACACACACACACACACACACTGAGCAGCAGCAGCGCTCCAGCAGCGAGGCCTCGGAGGCGTCATTAACTTGAGAAGGCTGTTGTGTCTGTCAGGACCTAATGAAAATAGAAGGGGAACACACACACACACACACACACACACACACACACCGAATGCACACACAGACACAATACACAGTATAAACAACACACACACAAAGAGTGAAGGTCTTTGTGTGTGAGGCTTCAGTGTCTGTGAATGGTCTTTTTCAGGTGTGTGTTTCTGCATGTACGATGTGTGTGTGTGTGTGTGTGTGTGTGTGTGTGTGTGTGTGTGTGTGTGTGTGTGTGTGTGTGTGTGTGTGTGTGTGTGTGTGTGTGTGTGTGTGTGTGTGTGTGACGGGCAGCTGCTGCCTCGTGGCGTCTCGCTGCTGCAGCCGAGCGAAGGAGACATTAACTAACTTCTGTTTTCTAATGGAGATTAATGAAGCCAGAGGAGGAACACACACGCACGCACACACACACACACACAGATACACAACCGAACACACACACACACAGAAATACACAACCAAACACACAGTGGCAGAGACTCGTCCTTTCACCTGTGTGAGGACTGAGAGGGTTTTATCTTAAAAAATAAGAGGATGAATGAAAGAATAAAGGAAGGAAAGAAAAGTAATGGGGCAAGGAAAGAGGAGAGCAAGTAAAGAAAGGAAAGAAAGGAAGGAGAGAAAGGCAGCGCATGATAGAAAAGGCAAGGGAAAGATAAACAACAGAAAAATGAGCGAAGAAGAAAGAATACTGGAAAGGAAGGAGAGGAAGGAAAGTAAATAAGGAAAGGAAGAAAGGAAGGAGAGGAAGGAAAGTAAATAAGGAAAGGAAGAAAGGAAGGAGAGGAAGGAAAGTAAATAAGGAAAGGAAGAAAGGAAGGAGAGGAAGGAAAGTAAATAAGGAAAGGAAGAAAGGAAGGAGAGGAAGGAAAGTAAATAAGGAAAGGAAGAAAGGAAGGAGAGGAAGGAAAGTAAATAAAGAAAGGAAGGAGAGGAAGGAAAATAAGTAAGGAAAGGAAGAAAGGAAAAGGAGAGGGAGGAAAGCACACGCACACACACACACACACACACACACACACACACACACAGTGTTGGCAGCAGCAGGCTGACAGATTGCACTACAATAGAGAGAGATGCTGCAAGGAGGTTTGATTGACAGGAGGTTATTCATTCACCACACACACACACACACACACACACACACACACACACACACACACAGTTGTTGTAAGTGGATTTTTTTCTCATATCTGATATTCTTTCTAGTGGAGCTAGGCTAGCAGTCCCCCCTGTTTCTAGTCTTTGTGCTAAGCTAGGCTAGCAGTCCCCCCGTTTCTAGTCTTTGTGCTAAGCTAGGCTAGCAGTTACCCCTGCTTCCAGTCTTTGTGCTAAGCTAGGCTAACAGTTCCCTCTGTTTCTAGTCTTTGTGCTAAGCTAGGCTAGCAGTTACCCTGCTTCCAGTCTTTGTGCTAAGCTAGGCTAACAGTTCCCTCTGTTTCTAGTCATTGTGCTAAGCTAGGCTAACAGTCCCCCCTGCTTCCAGTCTTTGTGCTAAGCTAGGCTAATAGTTTCCCCTCCTTCCAGTCTTTGTGCTAAGCTAGGTTAACAGTTCCCTCTGTTTCTAGTCATTGTGCTAAGCTAGGCTGACAGTCCCCCCTGCTTCCAGTCTTTGTGCTAAGCTAGAGATAGAGAACAAGAGGATGTGATGAAACAGTGGACTCTTCTTAGAGCTGAGCATGCGCAGTGCAGAGTCCTCCAGGAAACTACAAACATGGCGTCCGTGCTGAATCTGACCAGTTTGCAGCTGAAACTGAGACAGAGTCACCAGCTGAACCGTGATGCGTTCAATGTTTAAGTGTTCGTGCTGCCTATTGAGACACAGAATTACAGTCATCAGCTGAATCCAAACATCGTCCGTCCCCGGAGGTCTGCTGCTCTGAGGTCTGTCCAAACCCTCAACTCAGTGAGTCCACGAGGAGCTTCAAGTGGACTGAGTGACTTCAGAGTGAAGGCAAAGGTTTACTCTTCTCATTTATCCTTTGAAGTCTCTCTGTCACACGTCACACGAATTATCAGCACCAGTACAGTTCAGACCAGTTCAGGTTCTGGTTCCTGTCAGCAGGCACTTTTTATCTCATAGATTTAACGTGATGGCAGTGAACACATCACGGTCTGTGTGACTGGTCGGCTCAGCTCCAGATGCTGGACTTGGAATTCTACCTGGGAGGAAGACAGTGATGCATTCACTGATGAGCCGTGCTGTGGGAAAATCCAATACGGCTGCTGTGTAACAGCTGAGAGCAGAGCAGACTTTTAATCTGAATCCAAACAGTCGAATCATCTGTCAACAAATCCACAACAAAGTACAAACAGGGACGTAAACGTTTGCCAGTAAACATTTTCACTGTTTATTGAAAATCTAAATCTTAACTTCAGCGCGAAAGAAAAGTCTGAGCAGAGAAAACTGTTTCCGTCTGTGTGCTGGACCGTCTCCTTCGAGGTCATCGTCTGTCGTGGGAAATGAGAGCTCTGCGTGTGTGTGTGTGTGTCTGTGTGTGTGTGTGTGGAAGGCCTCTTGGTTGCCAGCAGCGAGGCAGTGCTCTGATTGGCTGGGAGGAAAACAATGTGGTTAATGATGACAGTTTCTCCTCTGAGTCACAGGAGACGTTTGTTTGGAAATGAGTCCAGAGTAGAGTCCAGAGTAGAGTCCAGAGTAGAGTCCAGAGTAGAGTCCAGAGTAGAGTCCTGGTAATCTCCCATCAGAGCAGCTCGCAGTCCGTCTTCAGCTGAACGCCACGGGAAGGAAATCCACAGATTTGAGCAGCATTGCGAGCAGGTGTGCAGCAGCAGGTGACTCAGCCAAGACGGCGTTTCCTGCCGCATCGCTGATGTTCAGTTCAAAGACTCCTGTAAGAAAGAGAACTCGGGGTCAACGTTCACAGTCAATCGTTACACATCAGTACACAGTGAAGTACTCCAGTACAAGTAAAATATGAACTTCAGTCAATAAACTACCTCATCATCATCACAAGATCTTCATCAGCAGAGTCCAGGATGAGCCCTTCAAGGACTAGCAAAATGTACATAAAGTATCAAAGTAAAAGTACTACAAACTACTGCACTGGTACTACAACAACAGTTTCGATGAGAAATTATCTGGATTCAACATAAAACTGTGTACAAGTACAACACGAGTACACGCTATGACGTCATCCTGAAGATCTGAACTCGTTTGTAATATGTATATATTCTTCTTCCTCTTCCTCTTCTTCTTCTCTGCTTTTATCAGTGCTAATTATTGAGTGTGTGACCTGATGAAGAGTTAAACACTCACCATCACATGATCTGACTCGCTCTCTCTCTGAGTGTGTGTGAGTGTCTCTCGCCCTCCTCGTGCTGTAATACCTCAGGGAGCTCCAGCAGAGGCCTCCACCTCCCCACTGCTGCTCCTCGGGGACTCCACACCTCCTCCTCCTCCTCCTCCTCCTCCTCCTCTGTGTTGTCTCCTCCATCAGCTGATCATCCTCGGTGTGTGTGATGTGTTTTCACCTGCAGCTGTGCTGTGAAAACACACACCTCCGTTCACACTCCTGGGAGTTTGCTTACTTTCTCTTTTCTTCCTTTAGGTCTGTTTCTTTCCTTCCTCTTTGCTCCTCTATTTCATTCTTGCTTTTCCTTGTTTCCTTCCTTGTCACTCATCTCCTTCCTTTTCCTCCTTTACTTACATTTCCTTTCTTTATTTCTCTTTTTACTTTAATTTCAGTTTCCACTTTCCATGTGCTCTTCTATTTCCTTTCCTCATTTCCTTCCTTCTGTCCTGTTTTTCCATCCTTGCTGTTCCACCTTTTTTAAATTTCCTTTCCTTGCTTCCTTTTCTCTTTTTGATTGCTTTTCCTTCCTTTCCCATCCTTCTTCTTGTACTTCCTCTTCTTCTCCCCTTTTCCTCTCTTTTCCTTCATTCCTTTCCTCTGTCCTTCCTCCTTTCCTTTTCTTTTCCTTTCTCTCCTGTTTTCATTCATTTCTTTCCTGTAGCATCATCCCTCTCCTCCTCCTCCTCCTCCTCCTCCTCCTCCTGTGTGTGTGTGTGTGTGTGTGTGTGTGTGTGTGTTTATCTATTTATTAGTCCTGTTATCCTTATTAACAGCCATCGGCGTGGCGACCCGCTGCGCTGCAGGCGCTCAGATTGGACGCTTCCTCTCCTGTGGGCTGATGGGAAAACAGCCCCGGGCAAGAGTGTGTGTGTGTGTGTGTGTGTGTGTGTGTGTGTGTGTGTGTGTGTGTGTGTGTGTGTGTTAATGGCTTCCTGCGGACTTTCTCTCCCTTTTCCTTCCCTCCGGATGCAAACGTTCATCCCTTCATCCTCCACCTCTCCATCTGTGCTCCATCAGCGGCCATTTTGAAGGCGCTGAATGAGTCGGCTGCTGTGATTGGCTGCTTCCCCTCCGTGCAGGTGTTTGCTACCTGAGTGGTTCTGTGGTGTTTGGAGGTGGCCTGCTTCAGGAAGAGGTTTTGTTGTCTCACAGAAGAAGAATGAAGCCTTAACGAGCTCCTGCAGCTCAAAACGAGCCGCCTGACTGGACAGATTTAATCATCTGACACTGAGCAGAAAAAAACAGAGCCAATCATCTAACAGTTCATCCATTAATCGATTGCTCTCTGTGTCTGTGTCTGTGTCTGTGTCTCTGTCTCTGTCTCTGTCTCTGTCTCTGTCTGTGTCTCTGTGTCTCTGTCTGTCTCTGTCCGTCCCTCAGGAGGTGCTGTTGAAGCGAGCAGCTGACCTGGTGGAGGCTCTCTATGGGATGCCACATAACAACCAGGTGAGTCAGCAGCTTCAGTCTGACCTTTGACCTCCGCCTTTAAACAGAATCTTATTGGAGGATTGCGCTTGTCGTGAGTTCACTTCCTGTCGTCGATCTCAAACTAAGATTCACGTTCAGTTTAATCAGCTGTGTGTGTGTGTGTGTGTGTGTGTGTGTGTGTATGTGTGTGTGTGTGTGCGCGTGTGTGTGAGTGTGTGTGTGTGTGTGTGTGTGTGTGTGTGTGTGTTGCTGAAAGCTGTCAGCTAGCTGTCACTCAAAGCAGAAGCCCCGCCCCTAACTGTAAGCCTAAATTTAAACCAGCGAATTAACGAAAGTTCAGTCGTCGTGACGATGGCCTCAGCCACAGAGACCAACACTGTCAACATGTTGGTTTCTGTGTGAAGTTCAGCGTTTTAATGTGGGGGTCTATGGGGAACAGAGCAGCCTCAGGTGGCCGTTTGAGGAACTGCAGGTTTGTAAAAGTAACGACCTCCCCCCCCCCCCACCTGTAGGAGATCATCCTGAAGCGAGCGGCCGACCTCACCGAGGCGCTCTACAGCGTCCCCCGCAGTCACAACCAGCTGCCGTCCCTCACCGGCTCCGCCGCTCACTCGGGCATGATGGGAGTGAACTCCTTCAGCAGCCAGCTCGCCGTCAACATCTCCGAGGCCTCGCAGGCCGACCAGGGTGAGAGCGGGGGGCACGGGGTCAGACGGGGGGGGGGACCAGATGATCCACCTGGGTTGAGTATGACTTAACTGGAGCTCCAGAGAGACCAGAGGACACTCGTACAGACCAGTAGAGTCCAGAACAGTTAAACCTCACTTAAGAGTCTAGTCCAGTTCAGCAGAGACCAGCATCCTGCAGCATCCATGTGATCAGTGTCTCACAGGTCAGACTGGGTCCTTTTTGTCCTGGTCTCTGCTGGTTCTGGTCCTGGTCTCTGCTGGTTCGGGTCTCTGAGGAGCAGAGACACAACAAACTGTCTCTGCAGCTTGAAAAGTGTCGACGTCAGCGTCCCGAAATTAAAAATGTTTGTCATGAAGTTCAGAACACACACGCACATGCGCACGCACACACACACACACACACACACACACACACACACACACACACACACACACACACACACACATGCGCGCATACACACAGACATACGCACAGTCAGATCCTTACGGCAGCAGTCTTTTTCTGCATCAGGCTTCTTTTGCCTTCCTGACTCTTCACTTCTGTTTTAGTCTCTGTCTGTCCTCTTTGACTCTTCCTCTTTGACTCTTCCTCCTTGACTCTTCCTCTTTGACTCTTCCTCCTTGACTCTTCCTCCTTGACTCTTCCTCTTTGACTCTTCCTCCTTGACTCTTCCTCTTTGACTCTTCCTCCTTGACTCTTCCTCCTTGACTCTTCCTCTTTGACTCTTCCTCCTTGACTCTTCCTCTTTGACTCTGTTCTCTTTGACTCTTCCTCTTTGACTCTTCCTCTTTGACTCTTCCTCTTTGACTCTGTCCTCCTTGACTCTTCGTCTTTGACTCTTCCTCTTTGACTCTGTCCTCTTTGACTCTGTCCTCTTTGACTCTGTCCTCTTTGACTCTTCCTCTTTGACTCTGTCCTCTGGTTTGCGTGCGTGCGTGCGTGCGTGCGTGCGTGTGTGTGTTTGCATGTGTGTGTCATGCGTGTGCGTCATGCGTGTTTGCGTCATGTTTGCGTCATGTGTGCGTGTTTGCGTGCGTCGTACGTGTTTGCGTCATGCGTGCGTGTTTGCGTGCGTGCGTGCGTGCGTGCGTGCGTGCGTGTTTGCGTCACGCGTGCGTGCGTGCGTGCGTGCGTGCGTGCCTCAGAACATGCTCCTGTCGGTTTGAGTCGAGGTGAAATCTGTGATCTTTTAGTGAAAAGCTCCACGTTTCCTTTCTTCTTCTGTCACGGACGCTCAGGACGACGTGCAGCGAACAGCTCGTGAAGCATCGACAGGAAGCAGATAGAGCTGCTTTTACTCCCCGGACGCCCTCCTCCCCCTCCACCTCCACCTCCCCCTCCACCCCTCCGTCGTCTGCTTTTCACATCGGCCGGTGGCGAACACCTTACAGGAATCTATGAGGTCATGGGAAACGAGGCCGAGCTGAGATTCATAACTGGGTAGTTTATGTGCGTCGGGCTCTCCGGTCGGAAACATTACACCGAGGATCTGAGCGCCGTCCTCCCGCTGCGATGAAGTATGAGCCGGCTCTCTGTGCCCCTCGCAATTATCTGCCGTGATTAAAACATTAATAAAAACAGCGGCTCGCGAGCCCAGGCCTTATCAGACGGGCCGGCCGCTAATTTACAGCGCTAATTCAGAGCAGCTCGGCCCGCTCGGCGTCACGTCATCCTCCTGAAGGACGGCGGTTTCCTCCTCTGGAGTTCGTCTCTGTTCCGTCGCTTCAGTCTGACAGCTGACAGGTGGAGGAGGTGGAGTGGAAAGCAGGCCTGCACACCGCCTGAACAGTAAGAGCTATGAATCTCAGCTCGAGGTTCACTGACTTACTTTTCCTGGAGCTCGAGCTCATTTTACAGCCTTCCTCAGGGGGCGGAGCTCCTTCAGGTGTCGTCAGGTATGAAGCCTGAACCCGAACCGCTTCTGATGTGATCAGAGCTCCAGACAAAGCTGAGCTACGAGGTCAGGCTCCACGTCGGAGTAGGTCCAGTGGTTTGAATAAAACATGAACAGCTCTAAACGTTCTCTCTGTGGCCGACAGTCCAAACAGAAGAAAGACGTCTGGATTTATGGCTTCAGACTCGTGTATCTGGTAATTATGACTCTGCGTCATAGTTACGACGTCTGCGTCCCATAACTGTGATTATCTCTTTATTCAGTTTTATTTAGAAACCAAAACTCATGCCACAGAAAAACGTGGTAAAAACGATAAAACGACAGAATTCAGGAAGCCAAGAGTCCAGAGACCACATCACATGACTGACATGTGACACCTGTCAGCCATGTGATTGGTTCACGGAGCGGCTGCTCCTCAGTGGGACAGGACCAGTTCCAGTCCAGTTCCCAGTTGAAAGCAGCAGAGCAGGCCTGTTTGCTCGGCGAGCTGTCGGTCCAGCAGCGAACCAGCAGCTCCTGAATCAGCGTCAGCAGCGAGCACATGTTTCCGTTCAGCCGCGTGAGGTGGAAGGATGTGCTTCCCACGCCGCCGCGGCGAGGACGGGCGGGGAGCGAACACACCAAAACAAACAGGATCCATTTGTGCTCATTACAGAACAATCGTGACATTGAGTGCAGCCGTGCGTGACGCTGCAGCTCTCAGCCGCTCCCTCAACTGTTCTCTGAGCACATGTGTTTCCCATCGCCGCTTCTCGCCCTCGTCCCCGGGCAGCGCTCCATCAGACGCTCCTGCTGGGAACTGCGTTGGCCCGAACCAGGAAGTGGGGGAAAGTGGACGCGGGTGGAGGGCCGAGGGGGTTCCGCTGTAATGCGCCACTTGGCACGGCGTTGGCTCCGCTCGGCCCGAGATCGGTGGGAACCCGGGAGCCTCGCGGGGGGTCAAAGGTCAGGCCAAGTACCGTGGGGAACGCTGGTATTCAGCGCGTCTGAATGAGGGTCAATCAACGCCACTGGGCGGGGGGAGGTGGGTGCGTTAAGGTAACGGCAGCCAGGTGAGAAATAATGATGTCACCACTGAGGTCACGGCGAGGAGAAGTTTGTGAAGCGTTCAAAGAAACGACGAAAGATTCTTTTAAAAGTCTCTGAAATCTGTGAAAGTTCTTAAAATGTTCTTAAAATTACACCTTATGAACACGTATGAACGGCGACGCATCCTGTCATCACTGCGTCACCGCCCGCCGCTGCGTCTCATAGCCTCAGTCTGGTTCTGGCCCCGGTCCCGGTCCCGGTCCCGGTCCCGGTCCCGGTCCCGGTCCCGCTGAACCCACCACCACCCCCAGGATGCAGCAGCTGTGAGAACACGTGAAGAAGAATCTGACGCTCTCTCTCTCTCTTCCCCCGCAGGTTACTCCCGTAACTCGAACAGCGTGTCTCCTCGCGGCTACGTGCCGAGCTCCACGCCACAGCAGTCCAACTACAACACCATCACGTCCACCATGAACGGATACGGGGCGGGGATGACCAACCTGGGCGTACCCGGATCCCCCAGCTTCCTCAACGGCTCCACCAACTCTGCTTACGCCAGTGAGTCACACCCTGATTAGCAGCTCATCGTTAGCTAACGGCTGAATGCGTTCAGCTAACTGGGAACCAGCTGGAACCAGTTTAAACCAGTTTGGGGTTTCAGTCAAAGCTTCAGCTGAAAGTTTCTCTTCTTTGATCTGTCGTCAGCTGACGTGTTTACAGTCAGTTTGATTTCTGACTGGAGCGTTGAGTCGGTCTGAAAGCTGCTGAAGCTTCGTCAGACTGTAGATACGTGACGAAGAGTCCGGCTGAGGTTTGACGTCCTGCAGCAGAGACGTTCAGCATCAGCGTGTTCGTCACAGATCAACAGATCCGTTCAGTCAGCGTGACGCTCTGTGTGACCTGTCCGTCAAACTCAACCTGCTCGAACTGGAGTGCAGCCGAACTCGTCTTCAGGTTTGTCGGAGACGCAGAGACGTCCTGGTTCTGGGACTCCTGCGGAATAATGAGAGCCAATAAGAGCGGAGCGTCTCCCGCCGCAGAGCCGAGCGGACGCTTCAGCAGCTTCCAGCGGCTCCTCTGAAACGTCCCGCTCGGCTCTGATTAACGCCTGGAGTCGAGCTGCTGCTTGGAAGGCGCAGGTGTGTTTTTAGACTGGTGAAGTCTAAAGGCGCCCGCGGGGATCCTCCATTGTTTTGGCTTCTGAATCAAAGAGCTCGGCGAGTCTCAGCGAGACTCGTTTAGAAGGTATCGAGCTCAGGCTGCGTCTCCGTGCCAGGTGATGT
Organism: Chaetodon trifascialis; assembly: GCF_039877785.1. Lineage (NCBI taxonomy): Eukaryota > Metazoa > Chordata > Actinopteri > Chaetodontiformes > Chaetodontidae > Chaetodon > Chaetodon trifascialis. The sequence continues at coordinate 30,714,255 of NC_092060.1, forward strand.
TGTCGTCCCTGGCGAGCAAACAAAAGGTGGGCTCACATCTCGCCTGGCTGAGCTACAGTTTCCCTCCGCCGAGGGTCTGAGTGTGTGCGTGTGCGTGCGTGTGTGTGTGTGTGTGTGTGTGTGTCGACTGAACACCGCCACGCATTGTTCACCTCCTCCCTCCTCCGACTGTCCCCCTGTCCATCCTCCTCCTCACCCCTCCCTCCCCCTCCTCCTCCTCCACTAACCCCACTAACATCCTCACCGCATCCTTCATGCATTCATGCATTCGCGCTTTGGGCCGAATCCATTAATACGAGCTGGAAGAGACAGAAAAACAAGCCAAACAGAGACGAGATGTGAGGAGGAAGCGGCAGCGGTCCAGGACACGCCGACAGTCGTTGGCACCGAGCGATAAACTACATGTACATTCACGTACGGCTCATCTTCAGTCCTGCAGATCACTCTGCAGCTCTGAGAGCAAAGTTCACACCTCAGACGTTCACCTGAGGCCACGTTAGCTTAGCTTAGCTTAGCTTAGCATCAGGACTGGAAGCAGAGGGAAACAGCTAGCCTGCCTCTGTCCAACACGTCTTATTAACCCTTTAGAACCTGATGAGCGTCCACATGTTTCCTGTCCTCCTCTTCAGGTAAACATTCAGTTCTATTGGTTCAGAAAACTCCTCACCTGTCACCTGTGGCTGCTTGCATGCTCTTCATCAGCAGGTGGAGTTTACCTGTCTGTCGTCATTTAATCTCGTCTAAAAACAAACTCCTTTCTCTGTAAATGAACTTCACTCATCATCTACTACGTGTGGACAGAGGCAGGCTAGCTGTTTCCCTCTGCCTCCAGTCTTTATGCTAAGCTAAGCTAACGTCCATGTGAACCTCTGAGTCAGATCAGAGCGCGAGGAAACAATGGCGCACGCACACACACACACACACACACGCACGCACGCACACACTCAGTTTGTGTGGAGGAAGGTGCTGCTGCTCTCAGCTGGATCAGGTTGGTTTTTCACAATAAAAGTCCTCGGAGTTATGGATCAACTTTGCCAGGCGTGCAGATGTTTGTGTTGGAGCATGTCGGTTCCTCCAGATCCTCCTCGGCCGATCTGAGGCGGGGACCCGTCCCCTCCTCATCCTCCTCTTCATCCTCCTCCTGCATGACTCATCCCCATCGATCACTCACCTCCTCTGTCCGCCTGCCTGCTCGTTACCGTCACCTTCTCCTGTAGGACTCCCCCATCCTTCCTCACCTCCTCCTCCTCTGTCTTCCTCTGCTCCCATAGGCCCTTATTCATTCTCTCCTGTCCATATGGTTTCTGCAGTCAAACAGAAGAGCGCCTTCGCCCCCGTCGTGCGGCCACAGACCTCCCCGCCCCCCACCTGCACCACCACCAATGGCAGCAACCTCCAGGGTGAGCATCCCACCCCCCCTCCCGCCTGTCAGCACCCCCGTCCTCTGCTGTCCACCTGTCCACGTCCCGCCTGGACAGCCGTCCGGCGTCTCTGTACTGATGATGATTCTTTGTTCAGACCTGGTTTAAACACTCGAAGGTCAAAGTTGATCCATAACTTCTGGCTCCGAATGTGAAAGATCTGATTAGTCGCTGAGAATTCAACCTGAACCAAAACTCAGGTGAGACGATAGACTGAAGAGCTGCTGCAGACAGACCAGAGTGAGAGAGTGGAGTCAGAGCTAAAGATGGAGTTTGAAGGTTCCTCATTAATAAACACCAACGTGAAAAGCTCTTTATGAAGGACCATTAAACGTTCAGATCGTCACGTTTGTGTCTGATAATGTTCAGAAGTATAAAGTTTTCATGAATCTGATGCAGCAGATCAGAAACGGATCAATCGCTGATCAGTTAGCCGTCGTCTCTGTAGGATCAATCAGAAGGTTTCCATCACAACACTGTGATCAGTCAGACGACAGCAGCAAACTCATCTGTAGGAAAAAATAAATCCAGAATAAATCAGTCAATACTAAATAAACACAAAGTGACGTCACCTTAACGAGCTCGTTAACTGACGGTGGAAAACGAGCCGAACGTGACGCTTTCAAAGACTGACAGCAGGAAACCGAGGACACCACTGCAGCTTAGTGTCTTTGTCACTTCCTGTTTATTGTTTGAGTCTGGACAGACTGACCAGGTCCAGGTCCAGGTCCAGGTCCAGGTCCAGCAGACATGAGTCCTCCTGCTTGTTGTCATGTTTGTTTGCTTGTTGTCTCGAATCCACCTGAACGTGTCTGTCTCTGATCGTCTCTCAGCCATGGCCGGTCTCATCGTCCCGCCCATGTGAGGAGGAGGAGGGTCCTCAGCCAGGTACCGTCAGACCCCCCGAGCCTCCTGCGCCAATGGCCCCGCCCACAGCAGAAAAATCCTTCCCATCATCCCCCAGCCCGACGACCCCAATGACCCAGAATATCATCGCCACGCTAGAAGAAAGAGTCCAACTCTTCATCCGTCCATTTACCGCCAGCCTCCGTGTTGGCTGAGAGACTTCACCGCGCCACCGCTGGAGCCGCCGCAGAGGTCGACGTTAACGTCTGCGGCGGCTCCACGTGGAGGCAGCGCTCCCTCAGAGGAGGTCAAAGGTCAGCAGTGAAGCCTGAACTGTGGGTGGGGGGGCAGGTGTCTGCAGTACTACACGTTGTGTGAGTATTGTTGTGCTGAGACATGAAAGTCGAGGCCGAACAGGTCTCAGATCAGTTTGAACCACTGTGAGACAGGAAGGAGGCGTGTCCACCGGGAGCTGCTGTTCACCGCCACGACATCACAGAGAAGAGCTCCGACCTCATTGGCTGATGAGCCAGTGAGGTTTGATCAGGTCCAGATTCGACGTCTTCCACATATTAATGAGCCAAACGGACGTTCTGATGGGTCTCCGCTAGCTTACGTTAGCTTCTGTTAGCCTCTGTTAGCTTCTGTTAGCTTTCGTTAGCCTCTGTTAGCTTTCGTTAGCTTATGTTAGCTTCTGTTAGCTTCCATTAGCTTCTGTTAGCTTCCGTTAGCTTCCATCCAACATGACGTTAATGAGAACATGGTGAAATCTGTCACAGAAACATGACGTCAGCATTATTTTCATTCATGTGACGTCTGTGAGACCTGAGCTAGAGACAGGCCTTTATTTTCACCTGTGGACTAAAAAACTGAGAAATGACTGATTGGATTACATTTAGTTTTAGTTTTACACACCAAACAAAATCCAGAACACTTCCTGGAACGAAAACGAAGTCTTGACAACAAATCAGCTTCCCTCAATTCAGAATTCTTTAAATCAGATGAAAACAACCAAAAGTCCAAAGTCTGAAAAGATCAAAAAAAGAAAGATTCAGTGGCTCAAAGACAGGAAGCAGACCAACATCACACCCTGTCAGATTACACTGGTTAACGATCACTGCGATTGATCGTCACTGTTCGAGTCTGCTGATTAACGTTCAGAGACGAGTGGAGGTCAGCGGAGACGCTGTGATGATGATGATGATGAAGAATCAGCAGAACAGCATTTGATCGGTTTGGTTTCATCGTGTTGATGCGACTTTGTTTAAATCCGCTGAAGATTCGTGAACTCTCTGCGGACCAGAAGCTCTCGGTGGACTCTGAGCCTGATCGAGTCCAGAAACCAGGAAAAGTCAAACTCTTCAAACCTTTTTTCAAACCTGAAGCCGTCAGACGGCGTCCCGATTGGTCGCTTTTCAATCAGAAGCGTCGGCGTCCTGACGAATATCACGTTTTCCTTTCTGTACGATAGATTTTAACGATGTTTGTGTCTCATATTCTAAGAAGGAGCAAAATGTAAAGAAGGACCAAACGTCCTGCCGAGGAGCGAGGAGACGTCCTGCTCACGTCCGTCTGAAGACAGTCCAGGTTTCTTTCTTTCTTTCTTTCTTTCTTTCTTTCTTTCTTTCTTTCTTTCTTTCTTTCTTTCTTTCTTTCTTTCGTTGGACCTTCTGTTGCTTTTGTTTGGACGTCTCATTTTGAATCAGTAGTTCTGTTCTTCAGGTGTGTCGAGTGGTAGATTTCAGAGAAACGCTTGCAGCAGTTTTAATCACATTTAGGTACCAGAGTTCCTCGTTCTTCTTCTTCTGTGCTTATTTTCTATGTATTTATAAAGTATGTTTTGGAAGTTCCTTTTGTGATTTAGGCCTGAATGATAGTCTCAAATATATCTGTAAACACATTTGATGTCTTAATACCTTTTAGATATTGTAAAAAGAGTGAACAAGTGAGAGGAATTAACCCTTTTGTAAAGACAAACAGCCGTCACGACGTGGTCACCCAGTTTTTGAAAGCAGGACGTAAAAAAACGCTTTCATCACTTTTGTATAAAAAGGCTTTTCCGATACGATATTTAACTTTTTGTAAACGGCATCGTTTGTGTTCCCTGGTTCTTCTCGTCCTTTGTGTATTATTGTGAAATGTATAATCATGGTTATTTCTTAATGCACTATTTTTGTTGGGGCACTTAAGAGCAATGCATCTAAGCAAAAGAGAAAAAAGAGAAAAAAGATGAAAGCTGAACGATATGCACCGAAACGTTTCGTCCGCCGCCGCCGACGGCACAAATTCTCGTCATGTGAAGTTTTTCTATTTCAGAAGCTTAAAACGTCCTAACACTCCTCCACTCCTCTTTTGGACGAGCGTCTCTCGGTCTCGGTGTTTAGAAGACGATATTTTAAACGTTTTAATATTAGACGAGCCTCGTCTTTGTGTTTTTTGGTGAGAATGATCGTACGATTTAAAAACAGGAAGCAGATTTTAAAACTGAGTTTTGGGCTGCAGATCTGAAGGAAACTCCCGTCGTTGTCGTGTTGTTGATGGTGCCGTTCTCGTCGTCGCACACAATCTGGATCGTTTACTTATGCAACTGTGTTCCTGCTCCGTCATGCAAGCTCGTCTTCCTCGCTGCCGTGGAAGGACTCAGCGTCGCGTTCGATGCCTTACGCTCGACCAAGTCTTCGTTTCATACGACGGGGTTTCAGTTCCTGTTGATTTAACGAGCTTTTCTCCAGTCGAACTGGGAGAACTGGTTTTGTTTTGTCCCTCAGGTCCCCCCAAAACACAAAGACAGCAGGTTAGCATGACGTCAAACTCAAAGTGGACGTTTCAGATAGCGACACCTGTTCCAGGTAAAACAGAAGCTTCTACAGCGACGCCGTCGGCGAGTCGTCTGCAGCGCGCCGCGTCTACGGAAGAAAAAACACGTTATCTTGTAATTATTACTTCTGCGTCACGTCATTATGATTTGTCATCTCATCATGAATCATTTCTAATTCCAGGATCTGTAAATCAAACGAAAACGATCTCATTCGACGTCACACTTAAAAAAAAAATGGAAAAGCTTCCAACGCCATTGTTCGGCAGCGACACTGAACGCCTCATTTTACTTCGTTTCGCGCTCACGTTTCTATTTTAAAGCTGCGGAAAGTTTGTCCTTAAAGAACCATCTGACGTCCCTTTAACTCCTGAAATCAGCCGAATCTCCGAGGAGCGAAGGTGAGGGCGGGAATCTGAAGGTCGGACGGTTCAAACTTTCGACTTTATGCAAATCCAGCAGGACTGACGGACGCGTCGGGTGGCCGCACGGTGTCGCCACGCCGTCGGCCGCGGGCGAATGTCTGTCCGCCGTCTTTACGAAAAGCCATTTTCAGCGTCACTGAGGACAGCGGCCCGCAGAGCGAGCGGTCGCGCCTCGTTTCAGTCCGACACGGCGTCCTCGTCCGCCGCCGCGTTTCAACAGCTTGCTGCATTTTTTTGGTCACAGTTGTAGAAAGTTCGCTTGTCACCGTCCTGGTTTTCAGCCGAGGTTTTAAAAACTGCAAAGTACTTTTTTCGATGTTTTACTTCAATGTGAAAGAGGGCAGAGGTACTGCATCTTTGTGAAATATGAAATATATCATCAAAGTATATCAAAGCACAATGTTTAATTAATGTCTTTAGAGTACGAACGGGCGACAGCCGGCTTCTTCCTCTCCGTCTGGCCATGCTGTACATAGATGCATGTTTTTTTGGTTGTTTTTTTCCTGTGATCAGTGCTTTTTGTACAGAAACAGTCTAATAAAGATTACATTTGGCTTGAACTGCTGTTTGCTGCTGTCGTCACATTTAAGGCTCAGCGTCTGAAGAAGTCACTTCATGTTAGAAAGAATGAAATCAGCTGAAGTTTTACAGATTTCATCCGGAGGAAGCGAACGAGCCGAAGAATAAAGGTTTTCTCCACCATGATTAAATCCTTAGACTGTAAATGACTTTCAGAGGATCTACCAACAGATTCATTAAGAGATTTAAGATCATTTGTACCGAAGAGAAAACTCTAAAAAGTAGAAAAACAGGGAGAGAACATTGACAGCACATACACAACAATCAATAACAAGAAAATAATGAGTGAATTTGGAGTAAATTTGGCCCAGTATTTAAAATAAAATCCAAAACAGACTGAATATAAGACCAATGTTTGGGTCAGCGGATCATCAGCCTGAGATGTGATCAGTTTGATCGGCACATGAAACATCACATGACCTCCGAAGTATGAGTGATGCTGCTGACGGAGTTCAGTCAGGAAACGAACGTCCGTCAAACACTCGGCTGCTCGTCATCCGGCGATTCACGTACGTATGAACGTCCACTGTTCGATCGCTCATCGTTAATCCATCAGGTTCATCGGACAGAATTCATTCAGACTTCGACACTCACCAAACTGAGTCTTCAGTTTTCTGCCTGTGTTGTACCCGTCTGATCCGGTCTGGTCAGAACCAGGTTCAGGGGTGCTGATTGGTTCAGCTAACCCTCCTGGTGAGCAGCTGACGTTCATCTGGCTGAAACCAGATTCACAACAAGTTTCTGCTGTTTTGACAGTTTGATGAATCTTGAAGACTTGAAAGGCTCGTAGAAGTTCATCAGAGAAGAACCAGAACGTTCTATGAGGAGAACCAGTGAGCTGAAACAAGCCTGCTTTTCAGAATAAAAGTCTAATAAAAAAGGAATCTGTACAGTAATTACAGCCATCAGAAATGTCGAGAAGCAAACGTCTCCAAACTGGAAACGGTCCAGTAAAGGACTGAAGGACGTGACTGGAGATGGACTCTGGAAGTTTTCAGGTTTTGGATGGAGAATGTTTTACATTTCATCTTGTGTTTCCTCAAACACCAAACTTTTCCAACATGGTCGATCCAGCAGGAACGTTCTCCAAACAACCTCCAAAGACTGCAGTTAATGATGAAACTGTTGGCGGAGGATCGTGGACACGGAGCCGTGATTGACGTTTGGAGGCGAGCTGATGTGAATCAATCAGCGCCGCTCTGAGCCAAAGCAGCAATCCTTCAGTCAGAGCGAGAGCTCTGCAGAAGGTAAAAACATCAGCCGGGATCAAGAGAGAAATACGTCTGAGGAGGACGTGAAGGTTTGTATGGACGAGGCGACTCCCGAGGCTTCAGACGGAGGTTTGTGTTGACAGTCAGGAATCCTGTAAATCCACAAGCCTGAACCTTCAGAGACACAAGTTTAGAGACGGACTTAAACTTTCTTATTTGTGCGCTCAACATTTTTAATTAATTATTATTCCTTCATGCGTCTTCATCCAGGAAGAGTTTTTATCAGCTGATGACGTCTGCAGGAGACGTTCGATCAGCTCGCTGTCAAATTTGACTTTTGTCTGCAAATAGAGGAGGTCAGACATGTTCATGCCAAACTGAGAGATGAACACGTTTACACCAACACACAGGAGGTGTGTTATGAATGAATGAATGAATGAATGAATTAAATGAAAATGAATAAAAATATCTGGGGAGTGAGACATGTTTTTAATCTGTGTTAAACTGGCTCCATTCACAGTCTGCTGAGTTAACTGTTAGCTTCTCCTGTTAGCCGCTCCTGTTAGCCGCTCCTGGTAACTGCTCCTGTTAGCAGCTCCTGTTAGCTTCTCCTTTTATCTGTTCCTGTTAGCCACTCCTGTTAGCCGCTCCTGTTAGCAGCTCCTGTTAGCCACTCCTGTTAGCCGCTCCTGTTAGCTGCTCCTGTTAGCAGCTCTGTTAGCTTCTCCTTTTATCTGTTCCTGTTAGCCACTCCTGTTAGCCACTCCTGTTAGCAGCTCCTGTTAGCAGCTCCTGTTAGCCACTCCTGTTAGCAGCTCCTGTTAGCAGCTCCTGTTAGCCTCTCCTTTTATTTGCTCCTGTTAGCAGCTCCTGTTAGCTTCTCCTGTTAGCCACTCCTGTCAGCTTCTCCTGTTAGCTGCTCCTGGTAACTGCTCCTGTTAGCAGCTCCTGTTAGCTTCTCCTTTTATCTGTTCCTGTTAGCCACTCCTGTTAGCCGCTCCTGTTAGCAGCTCCTGTTAGCCACTCCTGTTAGCCGCTCCTGTTAGCTGCTCCTGTTAGCAGCTCTGTTAGCTTCTCCTTTTATCTGTTCCTGTTAGCCACTCCTGTTAGCCACTCCTGTTAGCAGCTCCTGTTAGCAGCTCCTGTTAGCCGCTCCTGTTAGCCTCTCCTTTTATTTGCTCCTGTTAGCAGCTCCTGTTAGCAGCTCCTGTTAGCCTCTCCTTTTATTTGCTCCTGTTAGCAGCTCCTGTTAGCAGCTCCTGTTAGCCTCTCCTTTTATTTGCTCCTGTTAGCAGCTCCTGTTAGCAGCTCCTGTTAGCAGCTCCTGTTAGCAGCTCCTGTTAGCCTCTCCTTTTATTTGCTCCTGTTAGCAGCTCCTGTTAGCTTCTCCTGTTAGCCTCTCCTTTTATTTGCTCCTGTTAGCAGCTCCTGTTATTTGCTCCTGTTAGCAGCTCCTGTTAGCAGCTCCTGTTAGCCTCTCCTTTTATTTGCTCCTGTTAGCAGCTCCTGTTAGCTTCTCCTGTTAGCAGCTCCTTTTATTTGCTCCTGTTAGCAGCTCCTGTTGGCCTCTCCTTTTATTTGCTCCTGTTAGCAGCTCCTGTTAGCCGCTCCTGTTAGCTTCTCTTGTTATTTGCTCCTGTTAGCAGCTCCTGATAGCTTCTCCTGTTAGCTCTGCCCTCATGGATGTACAGACTGGATCGCTGCGACACTGAAGGAAACTTAAAATCAGGATGATTCTCAGGTCAGTTAGTTAGTAGTCAAGTGAGGTTTTTTTTTTTTTTTTTTTTTAACTTAAATTAACCTCCTGCTGCATCGCTGCCTTCCCTTCAGCTCTCTGGTGTGTTAATCCAATCCAAATGGGGCGTCAGATCCAGATCAACCTGGATGAAATGGAGAGGGTGGAGGAGATGAGGACACGCTGCGAACTGAAGGCAGTGATTCGTCTGAAGAAACGAGGATTCAAACACGAGGACGTGAAGCAGCGCAGATTCAAGCTTGACGGGAGAGGCAGCCCACAAAGGCAAGCAGATCCTAGCAGGCAGGTGGGAACAGGTAACCTCAAAGCGGCACAGGTGGGTATGGACATCAGGCGGACTCTGACTCTGATCAGCTGATTGTTTTTCAAGGAAACAGCCATCAAAGAGTAAAAACACCAGAAACCAGGAATCCATGTGGGCGATTCAAAGGTCTGGATCCAGGTCTGAGGAGTCCTTGAGGGTTTAATGAACATCAAACTGATGAATGTGGCGTTCAACAGAACTTATTTCTGCATAGAAACGTGTTTAAGTTCCCTGATCGACCCTAAAATGTCAAGCCGGCGTTTACGTGATACAACACGAACCCGTGCCCGTCAAAGACCACTCAGACCATCAGCAGACCAGGACAAATGAAAACCAGGTCCTTCAGTAAGCTTGAAGTTACTCAAACTCTCAGTCCACAGAAACATTCCTTTCAGAGTGATAAGTGCTTTCTAAAGTCTGAAGGTCAGCGGTGGTCTTTATCAGGCCTGCCGTCCTGAACAGGAAGTCTGGTTTCCATCATGGAGGACCAGAACAGCCCAGTATCAGGGTCTGCAGCAGAGGGGGTGGGGTGGGGTGGGGGTGTTTGGCGGCGTTGGGCCTGCCGAGGCTCTGCTCCAACAACAATTAACTTTCCCTCCACCGTCAGCACCAACCTTGATGAGTTGTGAAGTCAGTTTCTTAAATACACAGCGCTCGTTAGCGGAAACCGACGCCCGAGGCTACAGAAGCAAAGAAAACCTCCCTGAGTCTGCGCCTCCTCGCCAAACTCCACGCTGCAGCTGCCAGACCGAGCCGAGCAAAGCAGCTCCAATTCACAGAGAGAAGAAGAAGAAGAGCCTCGTCGCTGACAGACGGTGATGCAGACCCTCAGAAATGTTCGATCAGGACCTCCTCTGGACAGGTTGGTTACGATGGAAAGAGGCTGCTGATTGGATGATGATTATGACCAAACATGTGACATTTTTCACCAAAGAATAAAAACTGAACAACAGCGTGACGGAAAGACGAATGAGCTGAAGACTAAAGCTCTTGTCCCATTTCACTGAAGAGAAGACAAAGATGTGTGCAGCCGACGCCTCCACAGAAACAATGCAGGTGTGATGTGAGCGACCTCACCTGAGTCAAGTCCAGACACTGAAATGTTTCAGAGCTCACCTGTGACGTCTGTGACAGCAAACGTCCCGCAGCTCGTCTTCTTCTTCCTCTTTGGTCCACATCACACGACCGTTTGATTCAAGCTGAGGATGAAAATGAAAGATGAAGATCTGATGACTTTCTTTGACTCGTCAGACTCCAGCAGCTGCTGAGAACTACAGCAGGAGAGAAGGCCAAAAAGATTTTTCACAGCTCACAGTTGCTTTATGTTTTGACTTCACGAATAGCTGAAATATTTTTCAATCAGGCGGAGGAGGAGGAGGAGGAGGAGGAGGAGGAGGAGGAGGAGGAGGAGTGAGCGCAGGTGTGTTTGGTTTGGGCGAAGACTGGAGTTAAGTGACATGATGTCACTGCTGCTCGCCATACATCTGCGCTCTTAAACGTTAAAGAATTAGACCATTTCCTGTGTGGTGATGATGTCATGGCGATACGACTGCAGGCCCAGCTTTTGGGTTTTATGTGTGTGTGTGTGTGTGTGTGTGTGTGTGTGTGTGTGTGCGATTATAAAGCAGCGCTCAGGACTGACGGGGGGACTGTAAGTCATCTCACACAGGAAAAGCCTCGGGCTCGGCCTTCGCGATGACACCAGAGCCCTCGCCAACTGGGCTTGGAGCTGGAGAAGGTATGTAAATCACTCGTCCAAAGGTTCACGCTCGCCAGCCGTGTTTCCTGGGAAGGACGGCGTTCTGGACGAGGACTGGAAATCTGATGTGGGCCCATCGAGCATGTGTTGCTCAACCTCCGCTGAACACCCGGAGAATATTTCACAGCAGAGAGGTCAGCAGTTTCCTGAGAGGAGCGCCTGAAAGCAGCCCTGCACAGTGCAGCAGGACTCTGTCAGACCTGGTCCGGGTGCAGTCAGGTGTCTGTCAGACCTGGTCCGGGTGCAGTCAGGTGTCTGTCAGACCTGGTCCAGGTGCAGTCAGGTGTCTGTCAGACCTGGTCCAGGTGCAGTCAGGTGTCTGTCAGACCTGGTCCGGGTGCAGTCAGGTGTCTGTCAGACCTGGTCCAGGTGCAGTCAGGTGTCTGTCAGACCTGGTCCAGGTGCAGTCAGGTGTCTGTCAGACCTGGTTCAGGTGCAGTCAGGTGTCTGTCAGACCTGGTCCAGGTGCCTGTCAGGTGTCTGTCAGACCTGGTCCAGGTGCCTGTCAGGTGTCTGTCAGACCTGGTCCAGGTGCAGTCAGGTGTCTGTCAGACCTGGTCCAGGTGCAGTCAGGTGTTCTGGTCTCAGTTCCTCCAGAGTCTCACGCTCCTTCCAGGTTTGAATCACAGTGAATATGTTTGACTGTCGGTCAGACGAAACATTTGAAGGCATCAAACAGCGAATGAGGAAACCGTAACGAGCAGAATCGCCTCCTTCAGGACTTTCGTCTCTAATAAACCTCGTGCGTCTCCTCGGCAGGAGCAGATTTATGGCTTTTGATGGATTCTGTTGTGAAGAATAAATCAGTGAACTCAGCAGCAGGAAATGTCGCGGCGCATTTCACAGCCTTAAAAACATCAACGCCGCTCTAACCTGCTGAACGGTGGCTGGTTTTACTCTGCGGGATAAATCAGGTGTGTGCGGCAGGTCTGACAGGTGTTACCTGATCAGTCTCAGTCACCAGGCTCCAGGAAAAGCTGCCAATCAAACAGCGTTTCATCACTGACTTCAGAGCTGATTCTGACGGAGAGCGAGCGTCTAAACCGCCACAAATACGACAAACATGTCTTCAGCAGGAACCAATGAGCTGAGAGCCACAGACAGGAAGTCAGACAGCATTCAGAGACGGACCAGCGTGTTGTTTTGTGTGTGAACATCTTGTGTGAGATTTATTAAGAAGAAAAATCCAGAAGAACAACAAATCTACACTTTAAAGTGTTTTTCAAACACGGCGGCCATATGTGCTCAAAGCGACATGAAGAAAACAACAACAACAACAACAACAACAACAACAACAACAAAGAAAAAACATCTGAATATTTTCTGAATGAAAGACGTCGAGTGACACGAGGAGGACGAACCGTCGCCGGTCTGAGTGTCTGCAGGTCCGTCTGGACAGAAACACACAAATGATTTAAAAAATGTCTGAATGAAAAAAAATGTTTGAATTAAAAAAATGTCTAATTTAAAAAAAATGAATTTTAAAAATGTCTGAATTTTAAAAATGTTTCATTTAAAAAAAAGTTTGAATTAAAAAAATGTCTAATTTTAAAAAATGAATTTTAAAAATATCTGAATGAAAAAAATGTTTCATTTAAAAAAATGTCTGAATAAAAAAAATGTCTGAATTAAGAAAATGTCTGAATTAAAAAATGTCTGAAATAAAAAAAATGTCTGAATAAAAAAAATGTCTGAATTAAAAAAATGTCTGAATTAAAAAATGTCTGAAATAAAAAAAATGTCTGAATTAAAAAAAGCCTGAATTAAAAAATGTCTGAATTAAAAAAAGCCTGAATTAAAAACAGGAAACAGAAAGGAGGACGTGACGTTCGCTGTGTGTGAAACCGGAGCTGAGAGTCAGTGCACATTAATACTTGGCCCGTCGCCATCTTGGTGCCACAACGCCCTGAAGCACAAATCCACCTCATCTGCCTTCATGCATTTAGTAACAGGCCACACACACACACACACACACACGCACGCACGCACACACACACACACGGTCACTCACTCCCTCACACACTCACACACACACACACACACACACACAGGTAGGAAACAGCCTATAAACAGCGGCGCCTGCAGACGTTCCTCCTCCCTTTAAAGCGTCGTCGATCCTTTAACAGATCCCATTAACAGCGTTCAGTGAGCAGAAACACAGAAACGTTCTGAACTTGTGTTTTCATTTCCTCCTCCTCCTCCTCCTCCTCCTCCTCCTCCTCCTCCTCCTCAGAGCTCGGCGAGATGTTTTCGGGGACAGACTTTGAGCACAACACCTCCCGGAGAGGCCGAGAAGGCGAAGCACTGGAGTACACTTTACACCTGCTTCCCTTCTTCATCTGTCTTCATTTTTGTGGAGGAGGCAGGATGTTTGGCTTGGCCGCGGCCGCCCCATGACTTAATCCCTGGGTGCTATTGTTCAATTTCTCCAACAAAAAAATAATGAAAACCAAATGCGGCCGAGGGACCCCGGTTCAGGTTTCAGGGCCTGCGCTTTAACAACGTTACGTTTCCAGCTCGTCGAGGCCAAATAACTCACTTATGTTTCCCTTGTAATATTACGCCAAACATGAGATCTTTACTTTGTCAAATCTGGTAAGTATCAAACCAACTGTATCAATAGGAAAACAGTTTTAATAAGCATTCCCAGGCGAGGGCCGAGGAACACCTCTCACCTGGAAGCTATTAGAGCCGACAGGAAATGGAGGCAGAGATCGAGTGCTTCCCAATAATGTGTGTCCCCCCGGAGAGAGGAAATATGTAGATTCATCATAAAACATATCTGAGAGCTTGGACGGTAACACGGGAGAGAAAATCAGCAAAGACAGCTGGGCACCTCCAGCCCTCCAAGATAATATCGCACAAACATCTGCGGCTGCAGCGTGCAGATAGCGTTTCATCGCTCATGTCGTAGCATCTCTCCTGACAGTCCGACTGTAAACACCTTCTCCAGATGGAGCCGCCGAGCGTACGGAGGACCGACGCCGCCAAGACGACCAGAGCGGCTCGGCGGGAAAACAGAAAAACTGACCGGGAAGTCAAAGATACGACCGAGACCAATTAAGACCATTTAAATCAAAGTTTGAAATGAAGTCATCAAAATTATGACTTCACTTCTGAGTTAGCCACTAAAATGATGAGATATTAAGCAAAGTAAAAATGATGATAATATTATTATCTCATAGTTTTATTTATCTGATTTATTTATTGATTATTTTGTAGTTTTGACTGAGTCAACATTGTCACAATTACGACAATGAAAATTAGAACTCATAATTCAAAAATAAATCAAAGTGAAAACGATGATTAATGTAACAAGATTTTTTCTTTTTCTTTCGGTCAGTTTTATGGACACGTTGAGCAGAAACAATATTTTTTGAGACTTTGAAAAAAGTCATAATATTTTGAGAATAAAGTCGGAATTTTTCCAGAATAAAATCTTATTATTTATTTATTTATTTATGAAAATAGGATATTACGGCGCCTGCCCCACAACAGAAGTAAACAAAACAGGCTCGAGCATGGGCAGCCCCCCACCACCCACCCACCCACCGTCTCCGCTGTCATGACACTCCATCAACAGGAAGTGTCTCATTGTCCGTTAAACGTGTCGCTCGGGGTTCAGTAAAGTTACCTGTGATTTACGGCTGCTTCCAAAGAGTTAGCTAATTTATGCTAAAGCTAATGTTTGCGAAGAACATCTCGAAGTCGTCCTCTTCCTCATTTTAACTAACTCTGCTGACATCTCTTCTAGAATAACAGAGACAAGAATTACGACTTTATTCTCGTAATATTTTTACTTTATTCTCATAAATTTATGGCTTTAATCTTGAAATCTTGGATTATTTTCTTCTTCACTGGTGGAGGATTCATTCATTCTGAATGTTTTGGTGAGTGTCTACGCTGACATGCGTATGTTGTTATAATGCTGCACGTCGTGCTGCAGTCAAAGTCAGACTGAGTCACTGGACTTTTCTACGTTAAATATTTATTATTGTGAGCTCGACTTCTAGAATTTTGCATCTCTTCTTTTGGACTCGCCGCCTCATAAATCCGACTCTTATGCTGCGTTCTGGCACCGCTGGAGCTCCGTACTTTCACTCCATTGGCTCAGATTTATTCTGCGTCCTTCACGTTACGTCCATCAGAGCCCGTCGACGGCCGGCGAGGCGAATCTTCCTCGTCTCCATTGAAATTCCTGAAGCGGAGCGATCATCATCGGGCCGGTCTCAGAGGCTGAAATCAGTGTTAATAAATCAATCCCCGGCCTGGGTGAGCTCTCCATCGCTCCCCCAGCTGCTTGCTAAACAAATGGATTCAGCATGTTTAATGAGGAGGGGGGAGGAGGAGGGAGGGGGAGGTAACTAATACCTTTAATGACCTCAGCAGACCGGCGCTCCCTGGCACCTGCCCAGAGCGAGCGGTCGGGGAGATGTTTTGGACAGCGGCACCGCGGCGGTCGTGGATGAAGATGCCGTGGCGGCGTGGCAGATTTACGGCCGAGCGCCGCGGACACGGGAAAGGCCATGAATCAGGAGGGCGGCGAAACGGCCACACGCTGGAATCACGGGCCGGCGGCGTCTCGGCGAAACCTCGCACAGAAGTGTTTAAGGGTGTCTGAGGTCGCTGCAGTGATTCGCTGTGAAGACAACCTGCTGAGCCGGTTTAAGGAAGACCTGAACCCCGAACAGCAATGTGTCACAATGAGTCACCATGGCAACGGGTAAACAAGCACAGCCTCCATTTTAACCCAGAGGAGGGTAAAGTATGGAGTCAGTTCCCTCCTTCATCGTCCTTCATCCTGCCGCTGGACGTCGCACCTGAACGCTTCGATCAGCTGACGAGACAAAAGCATTCACACATTCACACAGCGTCTCACTCACTCACTCACTCACTCACTCACTCACTCACTCACTCACTCACTCACTCACTCACTCACGAACACCCAGAGCAACACAAACTGTCCACAGCATGGCGTCCTCAGTCCCACAGCTTCACGTCAAGGCTCAAAGAAAAGCTGCTCCAGAACATAAAGATGGATTCAAGCTGCTGTTTGAGGACACTGAACGCCACATTTCCTCATAAAACACAACAGACAAAAGTCTTACCTGTGCAGGAAGAGTCCAGGAGCAAAACAGGAAGTAAAGGCAGCGGAGGTGCAATAAATGCACTTCCAGGAAAGAGACAATAAAACACAGAACTTTGGATTTCAAATTCTCCATGAAAATAAAAAAATTACTGCAACAGTGAATTAAAAGTTTGCAGAAAAGTAGATAAAGTGAAGTGTTGCCCTTTGCCCTTCAAAATAAAAGTCACTTCCTGATCAGTTCTAATATGAATGAATCAAAAAACCTTTCAGCTGCTGGAAATGAAACTCTTCTCTTAGTTTACGTTTAATATGTTTATTCGAGTTTTAAACACAACAACATGCACCATGAGAGCGAGTACACACACAACTGAACTCCCCTTTCCCTTTGTCACGAAAAGACAAATGACATGAACATTTACACTCAGCCCTCAGTGAATCAGCCAGAGCTCCATGAGGAGACTCACTCCGTCTTCTCGGAGTTGAAGACGTAGAAGTCAGACTGGAAACACGCCGTTCACGCTGTGCAGGATCGTGGATGAGAAGCTTCTGTCTTTGCTCTCGACCGACAGTCAGTCAAACAGCAGAGCCTCTCTCTCATACTGACTAACAGCACAACAAACGTGTTGTTGTTGTTTCGACTTCACGGCAAACACTCGGCGGCTCCGACGCGACCGCTAACAGGAAGGAGCCTCCAGCTGCCGCAGACACGACGACGTTTAATGAGCAGCTCCAGGATCAGTGTTTGTTCAGCAGGAGACGTGATGTGTTTGCTCTGCTCTTCCTGTTTAGATGAACTTGGTCTTGGGGGTAAATGTGTTTGCTTCTAAATGATTATGCTTGGAGTGATGATATTTGGGCGAGGATTCGGCGTAGGAGTGATCGAGGACGGATCGTTTGTCCCACAAGAGTCCGCCGAGCTTCCTAAGATGTCTCCAGAGGACGGACGATTATGTGCAGAGGCTTCGAGCAACATCGCGGAGGGCACAAATGGATTCCGGGGGCAGCTGGCTGGCGTCCATTATCCACTCAGAGAAGGCCTCGACAAAGACTCCCGCTCGCTGGAAGCAGCTGATTAGATCAAACGACCATCGAGCTCACGTAAGACTCATCGTTCTGTGATTTCGGGCTTTCCATTACGGACAACAGGCGACGTCCTTCAACGCCAAGGACCGTTTACTGCAGCACGAGCAGCTTCCACGGGGAGCGGCGAGGTCAGAACCCACCGCGCTGCACGCTATGTTTGGATGTACATTACCTTTAATGCAGCACTCCACATCAGCGGGGGGAGGTCCCAGGGCTGCTTGTTAATGCAGCAGCCCGTTGCATTGCAGATAGCTGCACATCTCAGAGCTGCACCTCCTCCACCCGCAGCTGCTCCGGCGGCTCCACCATGTCGGCTCGATGCGATGAGTGAATGATGAGGACTGTAAAGGCCGGCTCTGATGTCCGTCATCTTTAAGGTCTTCATGCAGAAGTCGTCAGTTTGTCTTTGTGAACCATGAAAGATTCTCGTTCTGTTTATCTGCGCTGTGTCCGCCATTTTTGTAGTTTCCTCCTGGCTGGGGGCTGCACACCTGCTGCCCAAAGGTCGACGGACACGCCGCGAGGCAGTGCCTCCTCTGTGCGCTGTTTTTTAGACCTGTAATGAACTTTTTCTGAGTTAAAGAGGTTTATAGTAGAAACCCTGTTATTCTTTTAAATCAAACAGTTTGGTTGGTGGCTATCTGACGAGCTAACAGGCTAACATGCTAACAGGCTAACAGTGGAGGAATCTCCCTGAGAACACTGTAAAAAGTTAGTTGAAAATGGATGTCTGTGTGCGTCTAACAGCTCGTCCACGTTGTCCTCACAGATTCTTTATAGTCTGAGTTTGACATTTGTCCAACGTGTCCTCGTCTCATCATCAGCAGTCCCTCTCCGTTCTCTGTCAGCGTGTCTCGGACAGAGCTCGCGTGTTTGTTCCGACATGTTAGAGATGTGAACCTATCGGCCAACGCTGTAACTCGTCCATATTGTCTCTGCGCTCCGACCGAGCGGACGTGTTATTTTTCCACGTTCGCTTCCACTTCGGCTCCGGCGAAGCCGAAGCCACAGAGTTTCCACACGTTACCTCATGAAGAGAAGAAAGTGCTGCTTTGATTTAAGAGCGTCAGACAAGCTGCAGTTGCATCACAGACTTATTAAGGCCGCGGACGTACAGCTGCATAGATTTACAGCACATCACACCGCTTTTACAAGACAGCTGATGAGATTCAAGTATCCTCCTTCACACAGCGGCGTATAAATATTTACCTGCAGTGCGTCTGATTCCATCTGTCCGGCGCTGGTGCTGCCCTCATATATTTCCCACTGGGAACTGTGAAGATGTAGCAGAGATCCAGGCTGACCGAGACTCTTATTAAAACAATGAAGCTCATAATTATCCTGGAATTCCAAAGCAGTGCTATAGTCGTAATGAGGCCACACAGGAGCCGGCTTATAAAGAATGAATGTAATAAATAAGCCATTAGATGGGCAGTAAAAAGAGGAGGATATAAAAAAAGACAACAACGCTGAAATGAGTTCAGACAGGTCTTGTTGTCTCTTGATGAGCTCTTGGAGAAGTTTCTATTTTCGACCTTTAACAGTGTTTGTTTGTTACAAACCAGTCGTGATGACTGGAACGTGGAGACATTTCCAGTCCAAGTCAGAGGGAAATGTTTTCTCTCTAAACAAGGACGAAGACGTCCAGAGACGTCTCCTGTCTGTCCTCTGACATCTGTGTTTCTCTACGTGGAAATGTTCAAGTCTTCACGCCGTCTGTGCTCCAAACTGACGCTGAGCAGTTTGTTAAATGTGCTGCTCTGTACGACTAAAAGACCAGAAACGCTGCTCTCCCTCTTCCTCTTCCTCTCCTTCTTCCTCTTCCTCTCCCTCCTCCTCTTCCTCTCCCTCCTCCTCTTCCTCTCCCTCTTCCTCTTCCTTTCCCTCCTCCTCTTCCTCTTCCTTTCCCTCCTCCTCTCCCTCTTCCTCTTCCTCTCCCTCCTCCTCTTCCTCTCCCGCTTCCTCTTCCTTTCCCTCCTCCTCTTCCTCATCCTCTCCCTGCTCCTCTTCCTCTCCCTCTCCCTCTTCCTCTCCCTCCTCCTCTGCCTCTTCCTCTTCCTCTCCCTGCTCCTCTTCCTCTCCCTGCTCCTCTTCCTCTCCCTCCTCCTCTTCCTCTCCCTCTTCCTCTCCCTCTTCCTCTTCCTCTCCCTCTCCCTCTTCCTCTTCCTCTCCCTCCTCCTCTTCCTCTCCCTCTTCCTCTTCCTTTCCCTCCTCCTCTTCCTCTTCCTCTTCCTCTCCCTCTCCCTCTTCCTCTTCCTCTCCCTCCTCCTCTTCCTCTCCCTCTTCCTCTTCCTTTCCCTCCTCCTCTCCCTCTTCCTCTTCCTCTCCCTCCTCCTCTTCCTCTCCCTCTTCCTCTTCCTTTCCCTCCTCCTCTTCCTCCTCCTCTCCCTGCTCCTCTTCCTCTCCCTCTCCCTCTTCCTCTCCCTCCTCCTCTGCCTCTTCCTCTTCCTCTCCCTGCTCCTCTTCCTCTCCCTGCTCCTCTTCCTCTCCCTCCTCCTCTTCCTCTTCCTCTTCCTCTCCCTCTCCCTCCTCCTCTTCCTCTCCCTCTTCCTCTCCCTCTTCCTCTCCCTCTCCCTCCTCCTCTTCCTCTTCCTCTTCCTCTTCCTCTCCCTCTTCCTCTTCCTCTCCCTCCTCCTCTTCCTCTCCCTCTTCCTCTCCCTCTCCCTCCTCCTCTTCCTCTTCCTCTCCCTCTTCCTCTTCCTCTTCCTCTCCCTCTTCCTCCCCTCCTCCTCTTCCTCTTCCTTTCCCTCCTCCTCTTCCTCTTCCTCTGCCTCTTCCTCTTCCTCTCCCTCCTCCTCTTCCTCTTCCTCTTCCTCTCCCTCTTCCTCTTCCTCTCCCTCCTCCTCTTCCTCTTCCTCTCCCTCTTCCTCTTCCTCTTCCTCTCCCTCTTCCTCTTCCTCTTCCTCTTCCTCTCCCTCCTCCTCTTCCTCTTCCTCTTCCTGTGTTAGCAGCTTTTTGCCCGGTGGCGCGTTCAATGACCTGCAGGACGTTTGCTAATGTTTGTGAAATTGTTAGCATGAAGCTAACGTGTGCTGCTGATGATGCTCCCATCACCTGGGTTTGACTCCTGGGCAGTGTGTGTGTGTGTGTGTGTGTGTGTGTGTGTGTGTGTGTGTGTGTGAACCTTTCAGAGAGGAAACAGCCCCAAACAGATGTTTGGAGGGTTGTTATGGAGACACAAACTGGCACTGACCAATGGGAGACGAGAGCTTGATCCCCAGCTTCTGACTGGTCTGTTTCTCCAGTTGACTGTGCTGAATGTGAACAAAGATGGACGAGAGGACAGACTGAAGAGACGCCCAAACTTCCTGTGTGTCTTGTTTTTAATGGTAGATCTGCTCCTAAACATCAGCATATTAATACTGAGATAAAAAACGTTGGACCTGTTCGAGTCTGTTTTCTCGGACCGTTTGTCGTGTGGTTTGTTTGTATTGTGCGTGTACTCTTTTTCTAGGTTTTGTATATATACGTCTTGTACTTTTACATATACACATAAATATGTGGTATATGTGTTTAATTCTGGACGATCTTGAAAACTTCCTGTTTTGAATTAAAGACGCAGTGTTGAATTGACCTGGTTTCACGGTGTGGGAACAGTAGCTACAAACAGTAAATCATGAATGATGTGCAAACGTTACCGTGCTAACGTTAGCAGGCTAGCTGCCTCTGAGAGGTTCCGTTTCTGATGCGTTAAAGGTGAAGTTTGGACGTTTGTGCCTCTTTGGAAACACTCGTGTGCCTAAACGACACCTGAAACGATGATGAAGGACAGTGGAAATAAAACGTGTTCAGCTGTTCTGAACATGTTTGACGTGTTTGACGTGTTTGGCGCGTCTGTTGGTCAGATACGAGCTGAAAACCATGAAGGCTGAGATGCTGCAGCAGAAGAAAAGCTGCTGCTGACGGATCGTTATTGTTTCGCCGTGAATTGTTCGATCAGGAGGAACACTGATTGGAAAACTGTTCTCTCTGATAAACAATTTAAAATATTTGTCTTCACCCGCCGAAGAGACGGCGTCTCTCGCTGTTGCTGTTTATTATTTATCAGGAGCACGAGGCCCCGCAGAGCCGACGGGCGCCGGCTCCGTTACCCCACATCGCCGTCAAACGGGAGCAGCCTTCACAGCTCCATCACGGCGGTGAACGGCACTGAAAATTGTCCTGTTTTAATGGCTGCTTTGAAGTAAAAAGAATTATCATATCGCTGGAAGTATTAAAGTTCCCCAGAAGGAACCCTACAGTTTTATTAGTTTTACGGCTGCTGTCTTTTTACACATTTGACCGCCTTCCTGGAGCAAGTATAACACCAAAGTTAATGGCTAACGGAGAGAAAGTCAAAGGGAAAACTTGGCTGATTATAGCTATAACTCCTGCAGATACTAATTACCAGTGGCTGTAAAATAAGTCAAACTGGTCATCCTAATGAGTCCACCAGAGACCGATTGTTAAACTCCATTAAAAAGATCTATTTTCCTCCTCCTTTTTTATTTGTGTTTTTTCCCGGCTCTGCTGTCAGCGTCATCTTATCAAGAGGAACCAAACAAAGTCCTGTTTTAAAGGTCATGACGCTGCAAACACCCAAACACAGTAATTAATGCAAAATTAAGCCTGACAGAAACATTCAAAATGCTTTTTCATGGCGTCTTGGAGGAAAAATGTCTTCATTATAAACGTGGACAAAGTTTGTCTTCAGGTGAGTCATATTTGACCTTAACAGCACAGGTAGAGACAAACTCTGTCTCATTAACAGCAGAAGACAAAGTGGACAGAAAACGTCCCGTAAAGCAGCCTCTGACAGACGTCATTCATCTTCATGTGTTCACCTGCTGCGTCACATGATCAGCTCGCTCTCTGCGACCGTGACGTTAGCGGGCGAGAGCCACGTGTTCGACAGGCTTTCTGGCAGAAGGCTTTCTGGCAGAAAGGGCCTGTTAGACGCTCGTTACTGCTGCAGCGCCAACAGTCAAACTGTACAGATGTGCAGAAGAACTTCCAGCAGCATGAATCATTTGTTGAAGTGCATCTTTCTGAGCAACTTCCTTCAGGGACTCGTGTGACGTCTCGACGTCCGTCCGTGCGGACAGCCCGCAGACCGTCAGTGTCCTTACGTAAGGAAACGCAGACAACGAACCTGAACGCGTCCTCGAAGACAGAGGCAGCGCAGCTCCATACGAGCCTGCAGACAGCAGCCCTCCTGCATGAACGCATTCAGCGCTGTATGGTGATGAAAGGCGGATCATCGGGGAGCGAGCGGCTGTTATTTTGGCACGGCTCTCCTAATGTTGCTCGCAGCTCTATATATGCCATCCATCGCCCGAGCATCCAGGGACTCCCGGGGCTGCTAAAACCCTGCAGGGTGGGTAGAATCTAATAAAACGCACTTGACGTTTTAATTGCATTTTCCTCATCAAGGAGTAATCTGCAAGATGGTTGTGGCATTTCTGTTGAGACCAATAAGGCTGATATTATGATCAGTCATTTCTTTGATAAACACGCCGACGCCGAGCTCTCGATTGTGTGAAGAATATTGAGTAAAACGAAGACGCTGGCGCTCACAGACGCTTGCATCATCTCATTTGATGCATTCTTGGACCTCCGTGTGTTTTTTGGTAAATATTGTCTTATGCAATATTTCTGTGTGTTTGTTGGCCTCCGACTGTCAGAGCACTCAGATGTAATGTGGTGAAGCCGGTTTGTGGCTGACAGCTGTTTGAGCATGTTGTAAACAGAGTAAACAGTGATTCTGGACTCGTGCAGGTTTCTGACTTCAGCTCAGGCTGCAGAGCGAGCGCCGCGTCCCTGCAGTGAGACAGTATGATAATGTGGCCCATAATGGCTTTCAATTAGCACACTTATGAACTCTGCATGTTGAAAACACTCAGGATCGCTGTGTGTGTGTGTGTGTGTGTGTGTGTGTGAGAGTGTGTGTGTGCCTCATTTCTCTTGCATTTGTGTTCAAAATCCAGAAAAAGACAAAAAAAATATCAGATACACAAACATGCTTTTAGGTCTTCAAGCAGCTCCACATCTCACACACACACACACACACACACACACACACACACACACACACACACACACACACACACACACACACACACGTATTGTTCTGTTCGGTCTTTGAGTGGAGACAGACCACCTGTCCTGAAGACTCTGCTCTGAAATGCACCAACAAAGACCACAAAGATGAGAGACAGACGGTTTGACTGTGGATGGAGGAGACAGCATGGAGGATGAGGGCCGAGGGACGAAGGGGAGGGGGGGTGAGGGCAGGAGGGGTGAGGGATAAAGGGATTAAGGGTGAAGGGAAGAGGTGAGGGGATGAGGGGAGGGACGATGGAGACAAGATGGAACCGGGGGAGTTGAGGCTCAGGCTGGACCTCAGTGATGCGTCTTGTCCTGAAAGCTGGAACAAAAGTATGAAGGAGACGCTGTCACATTTTCTCCTCTAACATGACGGTCGCTAACTGCTGCTAACTGTAGCTGCCATTTGCCAGGTAGCTCAGGTAGCTCAGGTAGCTCAGGTAGCTCAGGTAGCTCAGGTAGCTCAGGTAGCTGTGCAGCTCACCAGGGGAGCGTTGGTGTTTGCACCTCTAACACAGAACCTGTGCACCGCCGGGAGGAGGTTTTAGTACCAAACAGGAGCCAAACGTACAAAACTCTGCTGTGATAAAGGTTGAATTTAGGCGTAGAAGTCTGTCTGTCTCCGGCCTGAGAGGTCTTAAAGGGTGCAGCTTAAATAGGAAACAGTGCCAGGGTTTAGGGTTGGGGGTTTAGGGTTTAGGGTTGGGGGTTTAGGGTTGGGGGTTGGGGGTTGTGTCGGGGTTATATTTAGGGTTGTGACTGTGTTGATATCTGAAGCCTCTCTGTAGATCAGTTCAGTCCTTCTTCGCGTCCGTTTCGATCCGTTTCTGATCCGGATCTGTTCCCTTTGACCGCCGCTGATCCAAAGGAAACATGGCGGCTCGCGCAGCTGAGGGGTTAAAGCGAGCGAGTCTGCGCTCCCTCACGGCTTTAAGTGCAGCAGAAAGAGGAGTAATTGGAAGCAGTGAGCTATAGCTACAAACACTCTCCCTCTTCTCCCCGAGATTCAAATTTACAGTTTGAATGGCAGAAGAAGAAGAAAAAAAGATCTTTCAATTACGCCTTTTCTCTTTCCCCCCACATTTAAATTGGGAGTGATCTCAGAGGAAATAGTTATCATTTTAATGACGGTCTCCATTCATTAAAACTCTCATTCTTCCTCTCTTTGCCCTCTCTCCTGTGGATTGGAAGCAGATTCTTACAAAAGCCCCGCTTCAATTACCTCCGAGTTATCCCGCCCTCCACGTTCATATGCGGGGCCCCCGTCCCCTGATGTGTGGCCCTGAGAGCCCCCGCCGCTGTTAACAGGAGAAGCCTGAACTCAGGGCTTCACCCTCTGTCAGACAGACTGGCATCCGTCACACGACCTTCTCGGAGTTCTGGTGTTTGTCATGAAACGATGCTTGGAGGTCAAACGTGAGACACGGCGGAGACGTTCAGGGGACGTTCAGACGACGTTCAGGAGACGTTCAGGGGACGTTCAGACGACGTTCAGGAGACGTTCAGGGGACGTTCAGAGGACGTTCAGGAGGCATTCAGGAGACGTTCAGGGGACGTTCAGGGGACGTTCAGACGACGTTCAGGAGACGTTCAGGGGACGTTCAGACGACGTTCAGGAGACGTTCAGAGGACGTTCAGGAGGCATTCAGGAGACGTTCAGGGGACGTTCAGACGACGTTCAGGAGACGTTCAGGGGACGTTCAGACGACGTTCAGGAGGCATTCAGGAGACGTTCAGGGGACGTTCAGAGGACGTTCAGGAGGCATTCAGGAGACGTTCAGGGGACGTTCAGGGGACGTTCAGACGACGTTCAGGAGACGTTCAGGGGACGTTCAGACGACGTTCAGGAGACGTTCAGAGGACGTTCAGGAGGCATTCAGGAGACGTTCAGGGGACGTTCAGACGACGTTCAGGAGACGTTCAGGGGACGTTCAGACGACGTTCAGGAGGCATTCAGGAGACGTTCAGGGGACGTTCAGAGGACGTTCAGGAGGCATTCAGGAGACGTTCAGGGGACGTTCAGGGGACGTTCAGGGGCTCAGATTTCTGCTTCGGCTCTTGACGTCTGAAGCTTTTGTCCACCGGAGCTCAGAGGAAGCGGTCTGACAGCCGGGCTCATTTCCACCAAACGTCTTCTAACGTCAGGTCTCGACGCTTCGGTCAAATCTGAAATCCAGGAGTCGATCAACGCGTTGAAACTCGTATTGAACAGGACCTGAGTTTCACCTACATCAGCACCTTAGTGGACTCCTCTCTGTCCTTCATTTAGCCTCCTCCTTCTTTCCTTCCTTGGTTTTTTCTTTCTTCCTTCATCACTCCTGCCATCATTCCTCGTTTCCTCCCCTCACTCTCGGTCCTGACTCTCTTCTGCGTTGTGGTATTTCTACTTGAACATATCAGTAAAGTATTTGTGTGTGTTTTCCGCCGCTGGCAGCTAAACGATGTGAACGGGCCCACGACTACAATTATGATGAAATCAAAGCAATTTGGTTGTTTCTTTTTGTTTGAGCGTCTCATTAATACGAGCTAAAGCGCAGACATCAAAGAGAATCCACAATGACGACTCGAGCGCTGAAGACGATCTACATTCATTTGTTTCTGTAAATCTGCTCCAAAAAGAAGCGTCCCTGCTAATTGCAGATTTTGATCCGCGGCTCATTTGCATGTCGGGAAGTCTCGGCGTGTTTCTGCGAGTGAAGAAAGCTGCTTCCTCTCACCTGAGGGCCAACGCTGTTACACCTTTTAAAACGGCAGAAACAACATTTGATCAGGGACTAATCACGATTTTCTCTGAACAACACTTTTAATATTTCAGGCTCTTTCTGCGGATGCAAATGAGCCGGCATTAATCGTATCACACATTAGGAAGTCAGAGCACAGCCGAGTGTTTTCAGCCTTTTTTCATTGTGTAATTAGGGCCCAAATGTTAATGAATTATGCTAATTCTTAACAATTAGCATATAATATTGGAGACAATCAACAATTAGCATATGCTGCGTTGAAGACAATCAGAAGCTGCTGCAGTCCCACGCCGCCGCTCGGCCTGACGTATAGAAGCCGGCCGGCGAGCATGCCAGGGTGATCTGATTACATGCAGAATCAGCATGCTAATTACTGCAGCCTCTGTACTGCAGCTCCACAGGGGGAGGGGGCAGGGCGAGGAGGGGGGGTGGACAACACCGGGCAGCCAAAGAGGAGGAGCGAGAGAGGGCGAGACGAGGACCTCCATCTTCATCAGGTGTTTCACGGTACAGGTGTGACCCGCTCGTCCGGATGTTCGTATACGCCTCAACATGGACGCCACACGTGACCCCGAAGCAGGTTCAAATACAGCCTCAGCGCAGGAAGTAACGGCTCCCTCAGTGGAGACTGTGACGCTCAGAGGTCGTGAAGGAGGTCACAGTTTGGGTACTGAGTTCTCGGTGACCTGGTCCAGATTTCAGATTTAAACTGACACTCGATCAGCCTCTGCGTGTCCGTGATCTCTGCAAACACACTAACATTTGATTTTACGCTGACCTGAGAGCTGTGGTCTCCTGACAGCTGCTCGACTTCAGGATGTCAGCCTCCGACTGTAGACAGACGTAATGAAGACGCTGATGAAGAGCTTCAGGATCTCAACATGCTGCTGTGATTAAACA
>NC_092060.1:30746267-30766267 GCF_039877785.1 Chaetodon trifascialis
TAATCGATTTAGCTTCCTCCCTCCTCCTCATCGCCCTCCGTGTCTTTCGAGATCATTAACTTTATTGGATTGGACATTCCTGTTGCAAAAACAATTCAGCATAATCATTTGCAATGCAACTCCCCAGTGCAGGATGCAAATGCAGCTCGCGCTCGCCGCCCCGGCCTGGCAATTACTGACGGAGCACAGATGCGGGCGGCCGCTCCGTCAGAATAAAGTCGAGACTGCAAATAATGTGATTACTCAGTCATTACATATTGGAGTGCATTCATTACGAGCAGCAGTGGATTCTGGGCATTGTTGACATCGCCTTGGCAATGCCGGGGACGTAACAGGATGTCAACAACGTAATGTCCATAATCTGATCTCCTCCGCGGTCCAAGACTCCCCGAACTCCAGCGAGCTCCAGATGAACGCCGCTCGTTCGGGAGGCGAGACAAATGTTAATGAGAGGAGGCGTCACGTGACTCGCAGGTGGTGTCGGAGGCGAAGGTTTGACGTAAAGGTCAAACCTCCTGCTTCTCAGTGGTCCTCTTTACGTCCATGCACGGGTTTGACAAACACACGGCAGGAGGTTCGGTGTGTGCGTCAGACACACATCAAGACGTTTCCTGTCATGGAAACGCTCCGATTCCATCGAACGCCTCAGAAGCAGTCAGAATGACGTCAGAACCCAAAGTCAAACAGGGACGTGTCCCACAAAGACAGAGTTTCATCACTGTCTTTGTTATTGATACATGAATATTGTCTCACTGAATCTGCTTCACGTGTTGTTGGTGGATCTTCATCATCATCATCATCGTGTGTAAACTGGTCCAGCACTGAAAGTTACTGAAACTGAAACACATGCATGGAGTAAAAGTACGACATGTGTCCCTGAAACGTGGACAGAAGCATAAAACCCTCAGACAGACACTCAGGTACAGTCAGCGTGGACTCAGTTACTTTCCATCAATCCAAGCTGAGACTTTCCTGCATGTTTAAGTGATCATTGATGGTTTGATGCTGGACGTAAACCTTTTGTTCGGAGAGCCGTCACCTCCTGACTGATCATTAGAACTGATCACGATCTGGTGGAATCGAGGTTTCAGGTTTCCTGACGTGAACCTCAGAGATGTTTCAGTGTGAGGACAATCTCAACAAAACCAGCTGAAAACGTTGGAGCACTTCTTCTGTTTGTAGTCACTTTATGTAAAACTGACAGTTTTTAAAATTCACACTTTTGATTTTTCTCCTCAAAAACTGCCAGAAGTGAATTTAGTGAGAAATAACGTACAAACATCATGATAAACTTTGCAATGTGGGACACAGAGGGTGAGACAGACCGGTCCGATGCAGACTGAGGAGATGTTTACTCAACCAGTCCAACATAGAGGGTGTTTAACTTTGCATGCTAAGGCTACATGCTAAGGCTACATGCTACAGGCTACAGGCTACATGCTACAGGCTACAGGCTACATGCTACAGGCTACATGCTACAGGCTACATGCTAAGGCTACATGCTACAGGCTACAGGCTACATGCTACAGGCTACATGCTAAGGCCACATGCTACAGGCTACAGGCTACATGCTAAGGCTACATGCTAAGGCTACATGCTAAGGCTACATGCTACAGGCCACATGCTAAGGCTACATGCTAAGGCTACATGCTACAGGCTACATGCCAAGGCTACATGCCACAGGCTACATGCTACATGCTACAGGCTACATGCTACAGGCTACACTCTACCCAGCTCGGTCACAGGCAGCAGAGCGGTGGTTGGAGTCTCTGCTGTCACGGTTCCGTCTGGTTTTGCTGTTTTCTGGGTTTGTCCTGACTGTCCCGTCTTGTTTCCGTCCACACCTGCCCTACATCAGCCCCGTTAGCCCTGCCCTGCTCCCAGTGTTTTCCAGCCAATCAGCTCCCACCCCGTTCTCCTGCTTCATCGCCTGGTTCCTCTCACCTGAGCTCCTCCTCCTCCTCCTCCACCTCCTCCTCCTCCACCTGCTCCTCATCCCCTCCTCAGTCCACTTTGTTTCAGTCCAGTTTCTGACAGACTGACATTATTCAAACACTTTCCAGCCTCCCTTAAACTCAGCTGAGGCCTTTGAACGCACCGCCGGCTCGGACTGAACCATTCGACTAAATAAAAACATGTTTCTTAATTTTTCCTGTGATTACAGTCAAATTAGTCAGCGTGATAACATCATTTCATCTGCTTTTTAAAATTCTTCCTGCAGAGATTAATGGATTTTCTACCAAAGCGCATCTGGATTTCAACACTTTCTGCTACATTTTAAAGCTTCACGTGTCCACGTTTGACATATTGCATTTTTAAACTGTGTAAACAGGTTAAAATCTGGCCTGTTGCAGCCGCGACGAGCTGTATATTTTAATGCCTCTGCAATAAATTAAAGAGCAGTTTAATTTAGCAATTTGGTGCAATATGTTAATGTGTGAAGAAAGAGGGATTCATCCAGTAATACATTCAATGAAATGAAATGAAATAACATATATTTGAAAGTGTAATTTTTCTTTAACACACATTATTATTATTTCAATCCTTGTAATTGAAACTGCAATCCAGGCAACTTGTATTAAATTAGATTGTGGCAAAATTGCACCTTTGGTTTGCCAAGGCTGACTGAGTCCTTGCATCAAATGAATTTAATTATTCCTGTAGCCCATATATTATTAATCATCTATATTGATTTCTGAACTCCCAGACTACTTGTGGATATGCAAATGCAGCCGCAGCAATATCGGGATGGGCTCATTTGCATGGGAGCCCATTATTATTTTATAAGTAAATTTTAATGTGGACTCAATTAAAACTCAGCCAGTGGAACAGCTAAATTGGCCCAAGGTATGAGCTTTCTGAGATTCATGTGCGGAGCCGGGATATATCAATTAGTAAAGATCAAACTTTGGCTTCTCTGGAGGGGAAAGAAAATGCTGGAATTCAATCAGAGCGACGGCAGCGGCTTTGACTCTCCGGGTCCATCTTTGGTGGGTTTTATTCCTGTGGAAACGGTCCAGGTTGCAATCAGATCTGCCAAATGGAATTATAACCCGGAAAATTCCTGCGCTGGGTGGCAGTTTCAACGGGGGAGAAGAGGTCACTTCAATATTTCATCACCTTTAATGTGACCTTCCTGCTCCCGTCACAGGTCACAGATCTGTCCTCTTAACGAACCTGAGAGCTCGTCTTCTAAGTGTCTCACAGAGACCTCGTCGGTCCGCCTCTGCTTTGAACCCAAAATGTCCTTTTCATCATTTCAGACGCATTTTCACAAAGTTCATCCAGACGCATTCGCTGAGATTTTAGGAAGTTTACTGAACCTCAGAGCTCTTTTATCTTTAATTATTGTCCTGATCAGACGCACTGAAATCATCACTTTGCTCATTTCAGACTCTTTAAACTTAACTTTGACTTCAGCTTCTGACGTTCAGTGAACAGGAAACGTCTCTTTAACACATCAAACTTTCTCAGTTCAGCAGGACAACAGTCGGCTCCTTCAGTCTGCGTGTCCACGTCTGTGTGTCCACTGTCCAATCAACTGTCAGACCAGTGAGAGCATTCATTCATTCATTCATTCATTCATTCATTCATTCATTCATTCATTCATTCATTCATTCCTTCATTCCTTCATTCAGCTGTGTCACAAACTCAGCGGTTGGTTGTTATGAGCTGAATCTGAATTCTTAGACAGAAGCTTGATTTTATTTTATTTCATTTTATTCTGAAAGTCTTTTGTCTGTTTCCTCTTCTCTCTCTGCTGAGCAGCGGCTAACCTTTGTTAGCTACCGTTAGCCTAGCAGCCCGCGAGCGAGCGCTCAAACACTGAGCTGACCTCCAGCTTTAACCGTCGTTGTTTCCGTGAATCCTGCTGGTTGACGTCTCTGGTTCTGAGTCTGGAGGAACAAGCCGCTGATTTCTGACACGTTAACAAACGGTCGTCTGTCCTCTGGACGATCTTTGAACGCAGCGTCAGATTGAGTTCAGAGTGTTTGAGCAGCTTTCGGTCCAGCAGGGTGGAGACGGAGGGATCGGTTGGAGTCTGTATTTCTGGCTCACAGCGGAGAATTGAACCACTTAAAGTTAATATCATGAGCTGTCACATCTTATTTATGTCCTCTAAGTATTTCAGCACAGCTCTGGATCGGGGACAGCTCTGTCTATTTTCATCTCACTAACCTGATATTTCAAGTGTTTCTTGGATCCGGACGAGCAGCTGGAACAAATACTCACTATTAACATGAATGATAAGACTCCCCGCAGGACCGGCTGAACATAATATATCTGATAGAGTTACTGATCGATAAAAGTGACTCGTGATGACTTCTCCAGCTGCACAGTCCTCTGGCCTCTCACTGAGTCACGTTACCGCCTGGACCGGACCTGGAACCACGTCAAGGGACGTTTCAGCTCAGTTCATTCGAGTAATCAAAGCTTTTAAAGCGCCGACGTGAAGTGAAACGCAGGTGATGATCTACCTGTGGACTCACTGCGAAGCTGCAGCCCGTCGCGCTTTAACGACGTCACTCAGGTGACTTTTATTTTGAATGTTAAGGTGAGATAATGAAAGGACTGTGACATAATGTCATGTCAATATTAAAGGACTTATTTAAAAGGACGTCCAATTAGTGTGAACATTCAGGGATCAGGGACAATTTAAGGTTTTCTTAAACTGCAAAGATAATCCATTAAAATGACTAAATATATTAAAATCCATTAAATTTCACATTCCTTATGTTTGGTCAGCAGCCGTGTGTTGACTCAGTGAGCCGGCAGGAAGTCC
The DNA here is from genome assembly GCF_039877785.1 of Chaetodon trifascialis. Lineage (NCBI taxonomy): Eukaryota > Metazoa > Chordata > Actinopteri > Chaetodontiformes > Chaetodontidae > Chaetodon > Chaetodon trifascialis. Next base: position 30,751,051 of record NC_092060.1, read on the forward strand.
AGGCTTTGCTCCGTGAGACGCAGTCTGACGTCCTGGTCTTCAGGAGGCCCTCAGAAGACAAAGACACACAGAGACGCTGATTGTTCTGTCTCTGATAAACTCAGCAGGCCGATGTCTTTCTGGTTTTATCTGGTCTCACGTCCTGCCGCTCGAATCAAAGGTCTCCTCGTCTTTCATGTTAATCAGCGACTTTCTATCAGCTGCACAGAAACACTCAGATGTGACGGAACCGGGTCATCTGGAAGACCTCAGGTCGGCTTATCGCCCGCCGTGAGTGTGTGTGTGTGTGTGTGTGTGTGTGTGTGTGTGTGTGTGTGTGTGTGTGTGTGAGTGTGTGTGTGTGTGTGTGTGTGTGTGTGTGTGTGTGTGTGTGTGTGTGTGTGTGTGAGTGTGTGTGTGAGTGTGTGAGTGTGTGTGTGTGTGTGTGTGTGTGTGTGTGTGTGTGTGAGAGTGTGTGTGTGTGTGTGTGTGTTCATTCATCACGTCTGTTCAGAGTCACATTGTGGGGACCCGTCCTGGACAAAAAGCCTCCCTGATGTTGGTCTCAGGTCTTGGTTTTGGGGTTTCGGTTGGAATGGGGCTCAGGCTGAGGTCAGGTGACGGGTTGGGGGGTTTTGGTGTGGAGAGCGTCTGTTGAAGAGGTCCAAGGAATGTAATTGGCCGCTTCCATACCTCTGAATCAACTCCCACACCTCAGATTTGACTCAAACTGGTCTGCAGTTCTGCTCATTGACGGTTGTTTCCACCAGCTGGAAAAACCAGTCGGACCAGTCAGAGCTTTGTAGGCGGGATCGAGGCCTCGCTGCTAAAATACTTAGACAGGCATTTCAACCAGGTGTCCTTTCAGAGGTCAGAGGGTCAATGAGGGTCCCTGAGAGGGTTTCAGGGATCTCTGAGGAGGTTCAAGGTATCGCTGACGGGGTTGTAGGGTTACGTGACCGAGCTTCAGGGACTTGGCTTCCTGGGACGTTCTAGGGGCCCAGGAGACGCCGGGGCGGCTGCTTCCTGGTTGGAAGAACAATTACCAATCAGAGCTTTGTAGGCGGGATTGAGAAAAGGGACGTCCTCCTACTCAGGCAGCGGCTACATCCGTTAAGAGGTCAACTCAAAATGTCCCGGTGTGGACGAGGTGCGTGCAGCTGTGCAGGTTGTTATCAGTTCACATTCCAGCTTTTAGATCAACGTGTCCTTCATCAGCATGACCGATGTCCACTGTGTCCACTGAACATGGCGGATACATCGTCCACTGCTTATTGGTTACTGTAAAATAATCCCCATCCAATCAGAGACCAGCTAACATGAACACCACAAGGACCTAGAACTGATCCTTGTGGAGCACCTTTGTCTAAAATGGCAGCGATCAGCTGCACGGGACGCGTCGCGAACGTAACGTGGACGTGTTTTAGGTTTGGACAGTCTCATGATCTGCTGTGAATCTTCTCAGAGTAAAATTTCACGCCACAGTTTACGGGACCGTCATGACTCCGATCATCACATTTCTTTTAGACTGAAAATAATCACTTTCGAATAACTTGATTTTCATGAAGCAGACATTTTATAAGTAGTGCGAAAACAAAACAGTGGTGACTTGGTTTGAGACCGTCATGGTGGATTCAATCACACATGGTTTGAGCTGAGAAGCAGCAGATCTAAAGGACCGTTCTGTGTATCTGACCCACTGAAGAAAGGTTTCCTGTCCGACCTCAAGCTGCTGCTGCTGCTGCTGCTGCTGCTGCTGCTTTACTGTTAAACATCAATTATAAAGGGACTCAAAGGAGCCTGAAGTGAAGCTGTTGATGAGTTAATAGTATTGATTGATTATTGACAGCCTCCCTCAGTGCACCCAAATGATTTTTAACCTCCGAACATGCCGACATCATCAATCATCAATTATCCCGTTCAGCCTATGCTGAAAGCTGCTGAGCTTTATTGGCCACTGAAGAGCTTTAACACACCTTCCTCCTCCTCCTCCTCCTCCTCCTCACACATGGGTACAACACAAACGCTGGCAGATAAATCTGAACACAAACAGAGCTGTGAGGCAGAACTCAGCAGCTGACACTTTAACATCGTCTCTGGGAACATGTGAGGATGCTGCAGAGGTGGAGGAGCTGCCAGCGGGAGATTCCTCCACCGCCATCGTTCCCAAACGCCGGCTGAATCCGGTCCAACCCGCCAGGACCCAGAAACAAAGAAGGAAGACCGGAAACAGGCCGAGCGCTCCAGACGGACGACGGCCCGCTGATTTATCGGGATGCAGGAACATCAGTCATAGAAGCCGAGGAGACGACATGTGGGAGCTGTAGAGGCTGAGGGTCACAGATAGACAACCAAGCTCCACCTGAGAGAAATATAACTTCATGTTCAGGAAGTGAAGACATGAGGACGTGCTGTGAGACCGAGGAAGACGCCGAATCCTCCCTCATTCGACACACAGAGACAGATATATCTGTGCTATATATAACACACACAGCAGCTGAGGGTTTGAGCGCTCGTTCGTTCACAGAGTTCATTAGAGAACTGTTCTGCTGTAGAACGTACCGGGCCGTCTGCGGAACATGTTTCTGTTTGGTCATGAACGCAGCGCGTGAGGACGTCTCCGCTCCGTCGTCCTGGTCCAAAGCGTTGAAGCAAACGTGGTCTTGATGAGCTGTGAATGAGGAGAGGTCTGACTTCCTCCTGCAGACTGAGAGCGAACCCTGTGGATGCTCCTCGTCCTGCCGCACCTCTCGCAGCCAGAGAAGAAGAACTGCGTAATAGTTTCCAGATGGCGGCAGGGCGCGGGGGTTTGTGTCGACACATCCATCCTCCTCACTTAGTCTTCAAATCTTGTACGAGTTGATTTTTGGCTCCTCGCTGCTCCCGGCAGACTCCGCCGAAGGACGCTGCAGGAAGAGAAAGAGCAGGCGGGTTTAACGGCGAGATCTACGGCGAGGTATTAATGTCTGAGAGAGCCGCAGCTCATCTCGGCTGATCCTCTCTGCGGAGCGCGGATACAGCAGAGCTTAGCGGCGAGAAGTTTGTGCTGCAGCGCTAATTGGTTGCACTTTTAGTTTTGCAATAATAAGATGCTGCGGCGGCTGTCAGATTCACGTCAGAGAAGAAGAAATGCAGAAGACGTCAGATTGTTTCAGGCCCGACGAGTGGAGCTCAGCATTAAACACGCTCTGATCTCACCCACGTCGAGGACCGTGAGGTGTCTCAACACGTGACCTCACAGGCATTAAAAGTGATGGGCTGTTTCCGCTGCCGCCCACCAGCCGCCTCACAGTGTGTTCAGCAGCCTGTTAAAGGCTCTTTGTTTCTCCTCTTCAGAGCTGGGTGAACTTTGACCTCCATGGACCTTCTTAGCTGTCCCACGTGTGATCATGTAAACACCTGCTGATCGTATGTGTGATGCATGAAATCAAAGAAACTGTAAAATAAACATCTGAAATATCAGATTCATTCTGTAGCTTCCTGGAGTTTCAACCAAAACATTTCCACACGAGACCTGACGAAGGTTTCTTCACGGCGGTGCTTGAATAACCAAAGATTGTACTTAAGTATTTGAGTAAATGTACTTTCCACCTCTGATGACCAACATTACAAGTCAGCTCATTCAGTAACAAATCATACATAGAATAAAATATATTGACATATAAAATACAGACTCACTGTAAGGTAACTTTACTCACTGTGAGGTCATTGAAACAACGCCTTCAGGGTTCCTTCAGGGTTCCTTCAGGGTTCCTTCGGGGTTCCTAAGCCTCAGACCTTACTTCCAGTGGTCACTAACTGGCTTCCAGAGGCCCTTGAGCAGGTTCCCGGAGTCTTGAGGATGTCCCTGCAGTCCTTGAAGGGTCTTAAATCAGCTTAACAAGGTCCTTGAGGAGGTTCCAGTTTTCCTTGAGCAGGTTCCTGGGATTCTTAAGTAGATCGCTGGGGCCTTGAGAAGTTTCCAGCAGTCCTTCAGAGGCTTTAAAAAGTTCTTCCATGGTTATTTGAGCAGGTTTCAGCAGGCCTTGAGCAGGCTCCACAGGTTTTTAAGGAGATTCCAGGGGTCATTGAGAAGGTTCCAGGTGTTTATGAGTTGAGGGCAGGGTACCGTGAGCGTTATGCCCACCTGCAGTTTGATGGCGGTTTCACATTTGGTCTGAACCGTGTTTGACGTGTTCTTGTGCATGATTCCAACACACAGCTGCCAGCCAATCAGAGAGCAGTATTTTAGCTAGCAGTAGGATAACATCATGTCCATCATGAGCCTCAGTTATCTGTGAGGACACCCCGGTGTCCTCAGGACCGTCCACCAGCAGGACCTCCTCTTTGTATCCGTCTCTGAGGTAACAGTTTCAACATGGCAGCAGCTCTGAGGGGACGAGCGGCGTTCACGAGCCAAACGTTAATCCCAGAACAGGAGTGGGGGGAAAGGCCAGCGCCTCTGTACGTGGAACTTCAGGATCCGGTTTCAGGAGGGCTGAACTTGGACGGACGTTTGCTGGCACATATGGAGAAGTCTCATGGAAGAACAATAAGGAAAAGCCCAGCGCATAGTCCATTAATTTCTTTTTTTCCCCTTCAATAAGTAAACTTAAAGTATTCGTGAAATGAGCACTAAAGCCTCTTTAACAGTGTTTTCACAGCTGGCCGGCTCCCTCCCGCTGCTCTGGCAGTAAAGGTCCTTCCTGAATGAACATTAACATGGGAAGGCTGTAACATCATACTTGGCAGTCCTGCGTTGCCACTAAACACCTAGTGAACCCAGCACATAGACCTGTCCCTCCAGGAAAACAGATCTGCAGCCCGGCCAGGCTTTTCTGCGTCCGCTGGTAGACACAAAAAACAGGAGTGGAAGAAAACTTGGATGCGTTCATTTTGGAAAAAAGCTTTAGTCCGTTTTTCAGGAAACGTAAACAAATATCAGGAAAATATGTTCGAGTGTCAGAAGAGAGAATTCATTGTGAGGAAAATCCCCCAGAACACCCAAGAATGAGAATTCCCTGAAGTGGAGACGCACGGTTCAAACTTTCCTGGTTGGTCTCCTGAAGATGAGATGGAATAAAAATATTTCCAGGTTTTTAGTGGCGTTAGCGGCGTCGCTCAGGTCAAACTTTAATGTGTCCAGTCTTTGGCTTTATGGCCGTAAAACTGAAGAGATTCCCATCAGCCTCAGCTGGACTTCCAGTTACAGTTAATTAGCAAATGTTAGCATGCTAACATGCTAAGGAAGACGGTGAGCGTCCCTGTTCTTCTCATTCGGAGTTAATGTTGTGATCCTCGGGCTAAGAGCTGCTGCTTGGAGTGTAATCAGGAAATATTAAATGAAATGGAAGTTTTGAAGTGAAGCAGCAGATCTGAACATGTGGCTTTTTCATCACAGAGCTCGTCTTCCTCCTGGACAGAAGACGCTCTTCATCGCTGAGAAACCTCGTGACTCCACAGATTTTCACTTTTCACCAAACATTAAGAAGCTTTTTCTCTGTGAGACTTTAGAAACGTCTGTTTCTGCTTCAGAAACACTCAAATCTTCAATAAGAAAAGCAAACAGCATTACATTAATATTAATATTTACCCTTAAACTTATGTAACGTGTCAATATTCACATGTAAAAACACATTTCACGTGAAGACTCTTTGCTTTTACATGTCAAATCTTCCTTTGAAAGATTTTACTATGAAATAATATTTTACCTGCAAAAGCTGCCTTATATATTTAGATATACTGTATGTGTATGTATGTATGTATATATATATATACATATTTATTTATTTAGATATACTGTATGTGTATATATATTTAGATATACTGCATATGTGTATGTATATATTTATTTATTTAGATATACTGTATGTGTATGTGTGTGTGTGTATATATATTTATTTATTTAGATATACTGTATATATATATTTATTTAGATATACTGTATGTGTATATATATTTAGATATACTGTATGTGTATATTTAGATATACTGTGTATGTAAATGTATTTGTGTGGCTGTGACTGCAGGCTGGACAGCTGACGTGTCCACATTCTTCTGGCAGAGGGACGCGTTGATGTTGACGGTTTATGTTGATATTTGTTGTTGTTTGTTTTCTTAAAGCAGCTGCTGTTGGTGTCTTCGTCTTAAAGTTGACTTTCATCAGTTTATGACAGGAGCTGGTTTAAATGTGTCCTGAACTTTAGTCTCAGCTTTGATCAGGACGACCCCGGTCAGCCCTGCTCTCTGCTGGACTGGTCCAGATGTCTCCTCGACCCTCCAGCGTCCAATTAACCAGCTCCAGCAGGTCAGTCGTTAGTCGAGGTCGTTAGCGGCGTCCAGGAGAATGTCGGCTCACAGCTGACCGATCAGCTGATAAACCATCAGCCCTTCAGAGGACAACTGAGGTCACGTGACGTTCAAGTGCTGGAGAGAGGACACGGTGGGACGCTGTGTTGTCACGGTGATGATGAGGAAGGAGGCAGCACGAACCTCCTCCAGGAGCTCCTCCAATCGAAACGTCCGTCTGAGTGAAAGACTGCAAACAAGACAAAGAGGAGACAGAGGGAGACAGGAGGAGACAGAGAGAGACAGGAGGACGATCAACGATGACACTGCCCTCACAGAAACAGTTGTTTGTGTCTCCACGTTATATTTCACAATATGTCTCATCATAGGTCTCATATGTCTCATATGTCTCATCATGCGTCTCATACGTCTCATTTGTCTTGTCTAAAACGTGTATGATGGTGGCTGAAATAAATTAATTTACTCACTCACTCACTCACTCACTCACTCACTCACTCACTCACTCACTCACTCACTCACTCACTCACTCACTCACTCATTCATTCCATCCAGGGTTTCTGAAGTTCAACAAGCTGCTTGAAGTTCTTGTGTCTCTCACAGAAGACTCTTGGTTCTGATTGGACGTCGTCAGCGGCTCTCTGTGCGATCACGTCCTCAAACTCTCGTCCTCTCACTCACGTCCTCTCACTCACGTCCTCACACTCTCGTCCTCTCACTCACGTCCTCTCACTCACGTCCTCACACTCTCGTCCTCTCACTCACGTCCTCTCACTCTCGTCCTCACACTCTCGTCCTCTCACTCACGTCCTCTCACTCACGTCCTCACACTCTCGTCCTCTCACTCACGTCCTCTCACTCACGTCCTCACACTCTCGTCCTCTCACTCACGTCCTCTCACTCACGTCCTCACACTCTCGTCCTCTCACTCACGTCCTCTCACTCTCGTCCTCACACTCTCGTCCTCTCACTCTCGTCCTCTCACTCACGTCCTCACACTCTCGTCCTCTCACTCTCGTCCTCTCACTCACGTCCTCACACTCTCGTCCTCTCACTCTCGTCCTCTCACTCTCGTCCTCTCACTCGTCTCTGCATGGCTTCTGTAGCAGCAGCCTTGAGGCGGTGACTCAGTTTTCAGTGCCGCTCTTAACGTTTCCTCTCTGAACGTCCGTCAGCCTCGACCCTCCGCTCTCCTCTGACACACGACACCGACCAGATGGTCGGGAGCGATTATGGCTGTCTCGCTCAATACCTACCTGCGTCCATCTCTGCCGAACGCCACCGTGAAGAGCCGGCGCTGTTCCCGCCGGCCTGGCCAACAACAACACCCACAGTGGGCGTCAGAGCTTTGTGCTCCATCATGGTGGGAGTGGAGCTCTGCGTTAAACAGCTTCCTGTATGGCTGAGCTGGATGTGAACGGCTGAGCTGGATGTGAACGGCTGAGCTGGATGTGAACGGCTGAACGCTCTGACCTCAAACACGGACAGATGATAGAAGTTTGTCTCATTTTTCCACACGGTGTCCTCTCAGTGTCTCTGCTGGGATCAGACTGGTCAGCGCGTCGATCAATGAGCAGGACGGTGGTAAAAATGGACGATTGTGATTTCTGCATCAGTGTGATGAACTGCTCAGGTATTTCCTCTTCTGAGCCAAAAACCTGATAATGTGCTCATATCGTAATCAGTAGATTTTCCTCACAGCGGAGCTCAAAGGGAGGAAGCTATCGTGGCTTAGCTGTGCATGACCGTCCAGATGATCTGAAGTCAAACGCTGGTTTACACACAGCGAGGAGACACCAGACGTAAGACAGCTAACACACTTCTTTTCCTGTTAGCAGCTGAAGTAGCCAGCTAGCTCTGAGTTAGCTCAAAGAGTTAGCCGTGTCGTGGCAGCGGTTAGCTCGTGGCATCAGAGGTGTGGTGGTGTGGACTGGACTGTAGAGCACTGTGCTGTCAGCAGATCCGCCGCGCTGCCGCTGTTTGTTGTGGTCGTGATGGTGTCGGTGGCGAGGAATGACTGACGTCCGCCTGCTGACATCAGAGCGCTGCGGCAGCGACCTCGAGCGCTCCAGCCGTGACGTTCACAGATGTTTGAAGTGGCAACGACATCCAGTCGTTTGTGGTTTTGGTTGGAGGGAGTGGAGGTTTGCACGAGTGAACTTCTGCCTGAGAACTTCCTGTTAACCCGCACACACACACACACACACACACACACACACACACACACACACACACACACACACAGACACACACACACAGACCACAGCTAAACATGGAGAAAAATGCTGCGATGAAATCTTTGTGACTGCATCAGAAACGATGTCGGACAAACAAAGAAGAACTCTTCAAGCCTTCATGTTCTAAGGGAACTTTTAGAACCACCAAAGGACCAAAAACTACCTACCTACCGGACCCTAAGGACCACCTAAAGGACCACTAGCACCACCCAAAGGACTACTAGAACCACCTCAGTGGCCACAACCTCCCGAAGAACCACAAGAACCCTCTTAATGATGTGTAAGCCTCCTCATACACCATCAGAGCGTCCTCGACGACCACCAGAACCTCCTTCCTGCACCTTGAGAACGCCGACAGCTCTGAACGCTGTACAGATGGTTCCACCCGCAGCCTCCAGATCAGCTTTACAGTCTCCAAAGTCAGAGTTCAACAAAATAAACAACATGAAATATTATGATTGAATTCGCTTGTGATGGAAGTCAGAATATTTTTCTAAATAAGAATCCCATGAAACACGACGGGAAACTTGAACTTTTAGCTGGAGGATATTTTGGGATCCGACTAAACTCTCAGCGCTTCAATGAAATCAGGGACTTTAACTTGAAATAATCGATCTGAAATAAAAGAGATAATCAGATAACGACAGCTAACGTTGTGCAACACTATTCTCGGATTTTATTCTTTTAATAACAAAAAGTTACAAAACGTGCAGATGTTTTTCATTCGAGGTTTAAAAAATCTGGATCTGCACCAAAAACGAACCAAGTCGACTTTCAACCAAATGTCAGAGAAATCGAAATATTTAAGAATCTACTGAAGAAAAACAGATGAACAGAAGCTCTTTGACAGACGAACAAATATAAAGAAACGTTGTTTTAAGCTTTTATTGGATCCTGTTTTTTATCAGTAAATTGAACAAACAGACATTAACCCACCGGGTGTCTTCTGCCCGGGTCCGCGATGCAAATGATGGAGCTGGACTGGACCGAACTGAACCGAACCGAACTTGGCTGACACGGACTGGATCGGACCGAACCGGACTGAACTGGACTCAGCTGGACTGAACTGAACTGAACTGGATTGGACTGAACTAGACTGAACTGAACTGGACTGAACTGGACCAGACCGAACCACCAACCAGCACCGTTTGGTTTGTGCTGACTGAAGGACAAAATGTTTGCGATCGAGAGACTTTGTGTTTGATTAAGAATCGTTAAGTTTCTGATGGTTTGACCTCCACGAGGTTTCACTGGTGGTTCTTTTTGTTCCGTTGTGTAGAAGAAGAGCGGTCGTCCACGCGTCTCTTACCCAGCTTTGAATGAATTACAGTAAAGTTCATAATGAAGTTAAATGTGGTTTGATTTCCACGTCCGCGGTGGGGACGGACATGTAATTCATTTCCGTGTTAATCTGAAGTTGCTTCGGAGCTTGAAAGATGAACCTCAGCGTTGTGTTGCAGTTACGAAACGACGCGTTCAGAGGTGCCACGTTTCATCCATCAGCGCTTCCATCGTGACGCGTTTGAGGACCTGTGGACGTTCAAGCTCTGCAGGATGTTTCTGCTCAGCGTGTTCATTCGTTCTCATTATCTGCTCGAGCAGAAACACTGACGAGTATTTACACATTAGAGCAGAAAAAACTTCAGATTCTGCTAAATTATGCAGAGATTTTGCTAAAGGCCTTTTTTGGAGTTTGTTGGAAACGTGATGCAAGACTTTCAGTTCCTTACAGCGATGAGGTCACTCAGATTTTTCTGCTGGAGATCAGCTTTTCACGGCTCGCCGGCGTCGGAGCAGATTTACCTCAGCTGGGAGGATTCCTGAAAACTTCGCTGATTGTTTTACTGCGCAGAGCGAAGACGAGGGACGAGTTTGGACGAGCCGAACAGGGAGCAGCCAGGACGTCCTGCCTTTTGTTTCCCAGCAGCTCGTCTGCATCTATAATTCATGCTGCGTAATGGGCCGCTGATATTTTGGGGAAACACCATTTGCAAAAATCAATGGAACAAATAATGAGCAGCTGATGTCAATGCTGCTGCTCAGACCTGAATCCTCTCCGACAGAAGGGGAAAAAGTCATAGCAGGCAGAAAAGGTGTCGGAAAGCAGCCGGATAATCTGATCTGAGTCCAAATTTAAGGCTGATTAATAAATAAATAATGTGCCTCCAACAAAAAATGAATTATTCAGTCGTTCAGCCGTCAAAAAAAAATCTTAATAAATGTTGGCCCACATATTGAGATGCACATTTTGGGCAACTAATGACTTGAATCTAAATGGTCGTCCGTTGACTTGTTTGAATTTTAAATGTGTGTGTTTTAAGTGTGAGCGTGTGTGTGTGTGTGTGTGTGTGTGTGTGTGTGTGTGTGTGTGTGTGGACACGCATATCAGCAATCAATCATCAGTGTGAATATTTAACGGGAAACAGGACTTGACCTCTTTCTTTCATTTTAGGTTTGTGAGTTCAGTCAGATTCACTGAGAGTCAGACGCAGGACGGCGTTCACTCGTTAATGGAATCAAACACTTTGATCGCTCTGACGCCGAAACACGAACTGATCATCTGTCAGTTTTATCGTCACGCTGCACGTTCGTCCAGCTGTCTGCTGATTTATCATGTCCTCGTCTGCGTTTCGGAGACGTGAGACAAAAAATGGCTCCGTCAGATTCAGGGATTTAAAAAGACAGAGATGCATCTGTTCAGTGTCTGGAACTCAACACTTCCTCCAGATTTTCACAATAAAAGTCTCTCAGGCAGAGCTGCAGTCAACGTTCTATAGGTCATGACTGTGACTGAGCTCCGCCCTTCTCTTTTTCATGTGTTCACTCCTTTCATCACGTCGTCATGTGCTCTATGTTCCTTCGTTCCCTCAGTGATTATGTTCCAAAGACTCTCTGGAGGTGTGAAATGGGCCCGGAACGTGTCCCAGAACCATCAGAACCTTCAGAACCTTCAGAACCATCAACACATTCAGGACCAGCAGCAGGAAGGTTCTGCGGCTGCATGGAACCCTCCGCTCCGCCTGCAGCCGTCTGCCTCAGGTTCCTGGATTTTGGGGGGGCACTAACAGACCCCCTTTCTCCTCCTCTGACTCGGTCTGTTCAGGTCGGCAGAATCTCCTTAAATTCAACGTGTTTGTTTGTTGTTTGTAAGTCAACATACTGTCTGTGAGCCACAGGCTTCATGAAGCACTGCTGCTTCAAAGCTGCACTCTGCACACTGACTAATGCTAATGCTAAGGCTAAGGCTAATGCTAATGCTAACAGTAATAATCGTAGTAATGTTGGTACTTCCAAACTGTAGACACCTACAGAAGCTGCAGTGGGTCACAGACTCCTACAGACCACGACAGCCTTCAGAGGAAACGCAGAGCGACCTGCATGTTCACGGATGCTGATCGGCTTTAGCTGACAATGGGAGGACGACAAAACGTCCTTTAGCATCAGAATAGGTCTTTTTGTGTCACCTGTCAATCTGAAGCAGAGTTTTTCTCAGGACCTGAGGGACGGGGGCAGGGTTCTGGGGGTTCTGGGGTCTCTAATCCTGCTGTCAATCTCTCAGTTGGGGGGGGGGGCGGGGCGTCCTCAGCAGGATTGTCTAACCTCTGTCCAGGGGAAGCCTGTCCAACACGTTAATTCCTGTATTGACAGATGTCCAATCAGAGCGTCCGGCCGCTATCGGTCCTGCATGTTAACGAGCTGCAGCCGCAGACGGACTGGAGATCAGCTGCGGACAAACGTCCTCCATCGATCAATAACTTCCACACAAACTCACTGAAACACGTCTCTGAGCTGCAGTCTGACCGTCCACAGAACTCGGCTGTCCAACTGACGTCCAGCGAGAATCATTTCAGGAAGTTATTTATTTACACGTTTATTTAAAGGCTGTTTTCACAACGTGAACATGAGACGCTTCTGATTCCACACGGACCTGAATGTTCTGCCAGGAACCTCCAGCTTCGTTTGGCCTGACTGGAAACATCTCAGACAGCTGAACTGGGAGGACTGGAAACATCTCAGACAGCTGAACTGGGAGGACTGGAAACATCTCAGACAGCTGAACTGGGAGGACTGGAAACATCTCAGACAGCTGAACTGGGAGGACTGGAGATATTTCAGACAGTTGAACTGGGAGGACTGGAGATATTTCAGACAGTTGAACTGGGAGGACTGGAGATATTTCAGACAGTTGAACTGGGAGGACTGGAAACATCTCAGACAGCTGAACTGGGAGGACTGGAAACATCTCAGACAGCTGAACTGGGAGGACTGGAAACATCTCAGACAGCTGAACTGGGAGGACTGGAAACATCTCAGACAGCTGAACTGGGAGGACTGGAAACATCTCAGACAGCTGAACTGGGAGGACTGGAGATATTTCAGACAGTTGAACTGGGAGGACTGGAAACATTTCAGACAGTTGAACTGGGAGGACTGGAAACATCTCAGACAGCTGAACTGGGAGGACTGGAAACATCTCAGACAGCTGAACTGGGAGGACTGGAGATATTTCAGACAGTTGAACTGGGAGGACTGGAAACATTTCAGACAGTTGAACTGGGAGGACTGGAAACATTTCAGACAGTTGAACTGGGAGGACTGGTCAGTGGTCAGCGCTCCATGAAGCTAAAGTCACTTTGAATGAGATCAGTGCAGCAGGTGGTTCTGAATACAGCCTGAGACACCTGACAAAACAGGTGAATCACATGAAGCCGTTGTTATCAGTTATCCAATGAGGAGCCTTCAGTGAGGCAGCGCATGCGTGAGCCTCTTCCTGATTGGATTATTGATAAAGACTCTGCAGTCTGTGGTGGACAGAAAAGCTGCAGCGTACATCAGTCTGATGAAGACTCTGCTGCTGTCCTGGTCACGTGACTCAGGAGACTGTCCACAAACTCCAGACCTCAGTCAGATGATGGTGATGATGGTGATGATGATGATGATGATGGTGATGATGATGATGATGATGATGGTGATGATGAGATGCAGTGGTTTTCACCTGTCTTTGCTGACTCATCACACTGTGTGTGTTCACAAGAAAAGGTCTCTAAATGGACCAATCACATGCCTCCTCCTTCAGTCAGAGGAAGAGGTTGTTGGAGAGCGATGAAGAACATAAACAGTTCTAACAGCAAGCAGCAACAAATAAGCAAAAAGCAAGGATTCAACACATCGATCACACCTGAAGAAGAAGACGTCTAACAGCTGAAACAGGGCGAGCCAGGTGGAGGTAACCTCATTCCCAGGTGGAGCGGATCCTCAGCTGCTGACTGTGGGAGAGTTCAGGCTGTGACGACGAGCTTCAGACGCAGGTTAGAGACGTTCATCCAGAGAGCAGAGAGACGAGAGACGGAGAGAGACGACACCGACGGTCTGACTCCTCCTCCTCTTCTTCTTCTTCTTCCTCTTCTTCTTCTTCTTCTTCTCATTTTTCATTCATACAACAGAAACAGTTCTTTGCTCTTCAGTTATTAGTTCAACGTGCATGAACTGAACAGGACGCTGTGGAACATTCACAGTAAATCACCATGAATTCATCCATCAGCACTCTGTCTCAGTCCACTCAGTCTGTCTCAGTCCGCTCAGTCTGTCTCAGTCTGTCTCAGTCTGTCTCAGTCCACTCAGTCCCCTCAGTCCGCTCAGTCCCCTCAGTCCGTCTCAGTCTGTCTCAGTCCCCTCAGTCTGTGTCAGTCCGTCTCAGTCCGCTCAGTCCGTCTCAGTCCGCTCAGTCCCCTCAGTCCGTCTCAGTCCGGCTCAGTCCGCTCAGTCCCCTCAGTCCGTCTCAGTCCGTCTCAGTCCGCTCAGTCCCCTCAGTCCGTCTCAGTCCGTCTCAGTCCAGGACCCACACAGAGACAGTGTGATCCACGTCAGCTGGTTGGACCTTCAGCTTCTGCTCTTTAGGTCACTGCTGAACTTTATGTTTTTCTAAACTGTGTGAGGAAACATGGAGCTGAAGTGAAACGTGTGGTTTCATGTTACAGCCTGTGAAATTTATTCACAGGAGGCAGAAAAAAAACCCAGGAAACACTTGGTGTGACAGCAGCAGAGAGAATGAGGCGCGAAACGAGGCCGGAGGCCGTCATCGAACCTTCAGACACACTTCGCCCTCCGTAGACTCCTGCCCTGTCCACACTTCCTGTTTTGACCCTGTTTGGTCACCAGAAGAAGCTTTCCTGCCAGTTTTCTGACTCAAACCCTCATTTGGCTGCAGGATCAGAAATATTCAGAGGAATATTGCCAGATTTTTCCCAGGAATCATTTCATGTGGCGAGCCTCCCGCCTGCTCCCTGATCCAGTTTGCTGTTTTCCCATGACATGTTTCCCTGTGTGGTTTCAGCCGCTGCCAGGATGAGGAGGAGCGCCGAGCCGGAGAGCTGAAGAGCTTTTAATGAAGAAGATGATGGCGGCTCACAGGAAGCGCACAAATGATCCACATTACTGACCCCATTGTCCTCCGCTCACTAATCCAGCACGATCTTTGATCCGTTCATCTGTTTTTGGACGTTCGGTGAGGATAATGACCCACATTCAGCCTCTTCAGTGGTTTTGGTGACTCAAAGTCCACTCACTGGCTTTTCAGGAGCTTTTCATTGGACGGAGTGTGCGGAGGAAGACGACTTGACTTTTTGGTCTGTTTTTGTTTTTCGGCTCAGAATGAGCTCAATTTTGGGGAAAAACCTTCATCTTCATCAACATGTCTGAACATTTTGTTACGTTAC
>NC_092060.1:30768767-30791267 GCF_039877785.1 Chaetodon trifascialis
ACGGGTTCGTCATGCTGCTCGGGTCAGTTTGAAGGTTTACAGACGCCGAGCTGAAATCTGAGCCCCCCCTCCTAAATGTTGGCGGGTGGGGGTCGTAAAACGCTGCTGCATTTCCTCTCCTCAAACCAAAGAAAAAACCCGCCACGTATCCAAGACCGGGTCGACCCGTGATGTGACCCCACGGACTGCAGCTCTGCGGTGGTTCTTGCGGTGGGGTCTCGGTGCCCCCCCGCCTCGTGTTCCTGGCTGTCGCTCCTCAGGGATTCCCCGACTTCTCTGAGAGTTTTCCGTCTGCGGGAACCCCTGACAGCAGTTTGAGGCTTTTTTTCAAGAAAAAAACATCCAGAAAGCAGCGACTTTTCTTTTTGTGTTGTGGAAACGTTGTTCTCATGAGTCTCTGCGGTGTAATCTGGATTTAATGTACAGCCAGCAGCAGTCGAAGAACAGGAAACCCTGCAGAGAGGATCAACAGTCACAGTCCACACAGCTTTTCACTTACAGAGAAAAAACATATCTGCTTCTGGAGTTTTGCTTTCTTTTGTCAGTTAGTTTTGGATTGAAGGAGTAGAACTCCGAATACGTCCTCCAGGGCCCCTGGAGCCCATCCAGAGGCCTGTAGCACCCTCTCAAGGACTACTAGTACATTCTCAAGAACCCTAAAACCTCTCTCACCCACTTAGGCACCCCTAGAATCCTGTCTGGACCCTCCCTTAAACCCCCCCAGTGACCACTACAAATCCTCAAGGTACCCTGGAACCCCCTCACTCTCCACAGAACCTCAAGTTTTATTGAGACCATGTCAAGAAACTCTTGAATGTCCTATGTAATCCCTGAAACCCTATCACCTCTTTATGAACTCAATCTCTCCCAGGGGCACTTAGGAATCCCTCAAGGACCAGAAGATCCTCCTGAATGTCCTCAAGGACTCCTAGAACCCTCTGAAGCATGTCCAACTTCCTCACAGTCCCATTGATTCCACCTGACTGCTCAAACCTTGTCAATGACCATAGAGTCCCTAAGGACCAGCTGAACTCTTTCAAGGATCCCTGGAACGTCCTTCACAATCCATGAAACCCTAGAACCTCCCTGCTGACTTTCTAGCCCCCCTTGGGAATTACAGGACCCTCTCAAAGGACTCTTCCTCTCATTGGCTAATAATGTCTGAGGGGATAGCTGAAATTCTTTCTAACAGTCTTAACAACCACTCACATCCCCAGAACTTCCTTGAGGTTTGGTTCCTGAAATGTCCTGGAGGACTTCTTGAACCCTCATAAGGAATTCATAAAACCTCCTAAAAGAGTTGTGGATCTTTCCGTAAGGTGTTTAACTCTCCAAGAGACTCATGGAAGTCTCTTAGTGTCCCCTATGACCTGCTCATGGACCACTGGAACCCTCTCAGTGACCTTTAGATTCACGATCCCTCTCAGAGGCCTGTGAAACACTTCCCAAACTCTATATGTCTCAATGATACTAGAACCTTTGTAGGATTAGAACTTACTTCAGAACCCCAGAAAACCTTCTGTGGGCCCCTAGAACCCTGTCAACAACCCTCAAAACTTCACACACCCTGAAAATATCCACCAGGAACCCAGAACCCTGTTCAGTGACCCTAGAAGGGCCCCTGGGATGTTCTCCAGGGCTGCTATGAATCCTTGTAAAGACACCAAGATCTTCCTCAGCAACCCTTAAAAGCTCCTCAAGGACCCCAAATACCCTCACAAGGACACCTTGTGACACATCCAGTACCCCTGGATCTCTCCCAAGGGCCGCTAGAAAACTCTCAAGGACCCCTCAAACCATATCAGTGACTGCTCCAAGCCCCCCAAGGACCCCAGGAATCCTGTCTGTAACTGATCTCTGTCAATGTGAGCACACGGAGTTGGGTTTATAGTATTTGTGTGTTTTGTTATTGCAGAACGTGGACTCAGACTGGAGGTTGTCTGGTTCCGAGAGCTTTAAAATGTAAATGCGACTGTAAATGTTTGTCTTGTATGAGGCTGGATATTGAAAATATTAGCTCAGTTATTCTTATCAGGCAGAGAAAACACTCTGTGGTGCCTTCAGGGAACCTCAGCTCGGACTCTGAGAACGCACCAGGCTGAAACATGATTTATCCGATCAGACGCTGTATTTTTAGAAAACAGAAACCTCTCAGACGCCGAAACAAAGAGGCGATCAGCTCAGGAGGGGGAAGCCGGTCCGTTCTTTCCCTCCGACGTGGAGGAATCCTCCGGGGACCGAACACCTCGGGGGTTTAAATGAAGTTCAACATCTAATATGGAAATGAACACGGCTGTTTTTCCTGTTAAGTGTCGTTTTTTTCGCCTCCTGCTGTCGTCTTTAAAGCGACTTGAACACTTTGTTTTCTTTTGATGTTATTGTGTTCTTCATTTCTTCATCGCCTCAGACGATGATGGTACATATTTGTGTCGCTCCCCGGTGACAGTCGATATTAAAGCTGCAGCGCGAACACGATGATGAAACACAGGCAGGAAACCGACAACACGCTCGCTGAGAACCTGTTAACCTCCATCAGCTGCTCAATATTTCCTCCCTTCATCTCAGCGTCGTGTGTGACTTCACTTCAGCTGCTTTTCATCTCCAGGCGAGCAGACGACGAAGGGCGCCAAAGGTTTTTGCTAATTATCTCCAGAATGAAAGTGTGGAGCAGAAGCTGAACAGGTTCATGTGATTAGGATCGCAGCAAAATGGCTTTTATGTTTTATTCTAGTTCTTTTTCAGAAATCTCACCAATATTTGCTGCTGTGGAACTGAATCTTCACTGTGAAGGAACAAAAGAAGCATGTTGAGTGTTTCAAAGAGGCCGTTTTGTTCTGATCTGAGGGAGCAAACCACCTTTTCCTCCTGACACCTCTCGCATCTTTAAACTGACAACGATCGATTTAAAAGCTAACATCTGAATTTAAATTGTCCGTTTTTAACAAGGAAACAGCGTCAAATCTCTTCAGTAAACCAACAAAAGTACGCGCATCAAAGTATTGTTGAAGTAAAAGTATTTGTTACAGATTACAATTTTCAGCATTTGTTTGTTGATTGTATTTGCTTGAATGATATGAATCTGCAGAGTAACTAAATATCGTGTGCAGTGGTGTATACAGTACCAGACAACGATACAAGTACCTCCAAACTGTACACGAGTGCAGTACCTGAGGCCCTGCCGGGTTGTGACCCTCTGGTACAGATTTATTTATTGGGCTGAACAGAAGTAAAATGCTCTCGTTCTCTTTTCATATTTCACTTCCATCTCTCTGAAATCACATCCAGATGTTGTCATCGGCTCCTCGTCCTCTTCCTGTGTCCAGTTCCCAGCGAGCTGGAACGTGACACTTTCCCCTGGAAAATGTAATAAACCAGAGAAGCAGTGTGCAGCTATTTCCTTTCATAAATCCTGCTGCTCCGTGTCTCGCTGCAGCTCTCAGAGCGCGCTCACCGTGTTTTAATGGAGGAGCGTCGCGGCGAGCGGCCGTAAATCCACGTCGCCCGGTGGCCTTTCATCGTCCGCCTGACCCTCTGAGGATTTATGTGGAACATCGTGTCATAACTCCTCCCATCCTCGCAGCAGGTGGCTCAGGTTTCAGCGTCTGCGTGCGTGCGTGCGTCCGTCCGACAATAAACACCGGCCTCACCTGTCGACACACCTGTAGGATTTACGCTCTGTGGTGAAGCTCCTACCTGAAGCCCGCGATGTGTTTCCTCGCTGCTGGACTTCAGGCTGCTTTCCTGCTCTCTGAGCTCATTTTAGAAATGTGTTTGTTTGGAGGAGAAAACCTGAATCCGGCATCAACAAACCAGGTGAACCAGGTGACATGACCAGGTGACTGCTGGTTTTGGTTTTTCTGAACAAAACACAATAACATAACACAACAACACAATAAAACACACCACAATACAATAAATGAAACAGAATACAAAACAAAGGGGCCCATCACTGAGTATCAGTGCTGGCCCCCTGAGGGCCCCTGAGGCCCCCTGGTTTACAGACTCATGCACGCTGTGTTCTAAGATGGCATCAAAGTTGGCTTTATTTTTACTTTTCTGTGATTCGTTGAGTCTCTTTGAATGAACCTTTATTGACACACATTCACTGTAAAACTTCACCCAGTGTTTCCAGTTAGAGTCGAGTAACAAGAACCAGTTCAGGTCTTTAACAGCGATCAGTGCTCTGACTCCAGGCCAGCGGTGCCACGCAGCTTCCTGTTCCTCCTCCAGCAGGAAGTGACATCATGGAGCGCCTGGATTAAAGGCCTGAGCTGCAGGCCGAGCAGCCTTTAGCTCAGCGGGCTAATTGTGTCTCTGGTGGTGTGTGTGGTTTCAGCACGCTCGGTCTGTGTGTGACTGCAGGGTGGAAACATCTCTTTAAAGACGCCTGCACCAGAGTCCAGCACCGGTCCAAGACCGAGCAGCCGGTCTGAGAGGGACCTGAGGATCATTAGACCTGATCCAAGCTGCAGTGGACCTGAACGGACCCAACACTGGTGAGTACAGAGCAGCCATTCATCTGGACCTGGCCTGACTCTGGTCCTGGTCTCTGATACCAGGAACCGAGTGGATCCAAGCAGACCTCTACCCACTGCGGTTTATGATCAGCCAGAGACGCTGCGATGAGCCTTTAGGGCCAATAACACGAAGCTTTTCTTCATTTTTTCATGAAATATTCACATTTTCCTCGACTGAAAGTGACGCGACTGCAGACGATGGAGGGCGAACAGAGCTGAGTATGTTTACTCGAGTACTGGACTTCAGTACACATTTGAGGTACTTTACTCGAGTCTTTTCTTCTCGTGTCACTTTCTACTTCGACTCCGCTTTGTTTCTCTGACAGCTTTAGATTTTTAGCCCAAACAGAAAAAGACTTTCTGAAATCTGACGTTTTAATTCTAAATTAAGCTTCAAACAGCTGAAAGGATGAGTCTAAGTATAGACCACGTCTGTCCTGGGACGCCTCCTCCACCCCCTGGAGGTGGTGGGAGGAGGAGGATGGAGGCTAAGACATCATCCCTGATGGAGAACGTGCTCCACCTGCGCTGTGAGGCAGATGCACTGCAGCTCCGTCCTTCCTGCTCCACCTGCAGACCACACACATCCAAACTGACGCATTCACTCATCAATGTCAGCGTAATATCAATATTCATCTGATCAATAATGTGAGTTCTGTTTCACTGATCATATTGTTCACTTATTGATCACATCCTGCTGTTTTTACTGACGCTTCGTAGTTTCACTGTTTGTTTCCTGCTGCGATTAACAAAGGATTATTTCAGCTTCATCAGTCAGAGGGTTGACAGGAAACGAATATCTGCGGATGGTTTCATTGATCTCTGCTGATGTTTGATCTCCTCACATGTTTGATTTGCTGCTTTTTGTCGTGTGTGTGAAATAACGTCCAGCAGCAACAAAGAAAAAAACTCCTCCTGATGTTTCTTCACATTAAAAGCCTTTAAAAAGAAGGGCTGCAGGGCTTTTAATTTGAAATCAACCTAAACTATTTTCAAGTTTCTGACTTCCTTTAAACGCTCTTCAAACATGTTTCCGTCCCGACGTGAACTCATATATTTGTTATTATGGGATGTTATTTCAGATCCTCGCAGCACAGCTTTAATTTCCCACTTCTTCTTTCTGAAGCTTCACTTTCTTCATTCAAGGTTGAGCTGGGAGAGAGTACGGTGGCCAGCAGGGACACAAGTGTGAGAGCAGGTAAAGGCCAGAAGAAGCAGCACCTGCTGAGGCGCTCAGGTGGTTTCAGTGACACAGACTGACTGCAGGGGTCACTCATATGAGCCCAGATCCTCTGATGAAGGGACATCTGAGGCGTTCAGGTGAGAAACCTGAACGCTGCTTTTCATCTCACCTGATGTGTGAAGTGACTGAAATGAGACTCGGCCGTCTGTCCGACATCAGGATGAAGATTTAGAGCGGCTGAAACTTCGTCCTGACGCTCAGTGAAGGCGTCATGTGTTTGTTATTAGCGCGCTGAGGTCGGCGGCGAGGCGAGAGCCGAGAGAAGCAGTAAAAAGGTGTGAGTGACTGCCGGCTGCCGCGACCACCTGCAGTCCTAAATTGGGCAATTAGAGCGGCGAAGTGTTTTCTTAGTGGGTAATACGCCGTAATGAGTTCAACAGTGCAAATGTGCCCGAGGCCCCACCTTCACCCCTCGTAAAGACAGGAAGAATCGACATCACGGCGCGCTCGGCCTGTCACTCTGTTTAATCTCCGGCTTCAGCAGAAAACACACTCCTCTCCTCCTCCTCCTCCTCCTCCCTCCTTCCTATGATTCATTGACCGGATCCCCAAAGAAGCTGCAGCCAGGTCGAGTAAATCCCCCTCTCTTAATTAAGATTTCTCTCACCCCGTATCCCAGCGCTGCCTCCCTCCTCCTCCCTCCTCATCCTCGCCCTCAACCCGGGCTGAAAACTTCTGTGGCTGACAAGAAATCAATGCGTCCGTGGCGCCGGGGCTCAGGTATTGGATTGCAGGTGGACCCAGGAGGAGCGCCGGCCGGCCCCCGGCCCCCCGGCTGCCGCGCCGAGCTGTCCGCTACCGTTAGCCCCCGCCGCAGCCGAGATGTGAAGTCTTTGGCTGCCGGATAAAAATGTCAAGCGCTAATAGGCTCCATTGTGATTAGGCGAGATGGAGTTCACAAATCCTCGGTAGAAAATCTGTTAGGAGCGATCTTTACAAGGTCTTAGGGTTTGTCGGCCGCCCGGCTCCTCCTCTCACAACACACCCTTCTCTTATTTTTATCAGCCTCTGAGGGAACGCCGAGGAACAGCAGCGATAAATAAATGATTGTCTGAACTTTCCATCAATTAGAAAATAAGAAAAAGTGGACTTGTAGCGAAGCCCCACACAGAATATTCATGAGCTGCTTCATTACCCCGGGATGCTCCTGTTTTCAGGGATTTGTTGTAACCCCAGAGAAAGCGCTCGCAGGTAGAAGATGTTATTTACACTTTGTGGAGGATTTCTGACTCTCCGCTTCTTCACTTTTTGTTATTTTGCCTCAAAGTTGTGAGTGAATCCGGGCTGGGAGTCTGACCTCTCTGAGCTGGAAGGTATCAAAACTGAGAGAGAAGCATAATTTATTTAGAAATAGGCCTGTTTTTAATCACCTGGAGATGCTGCAGGACTCTGAGGGTTAACTGTTAAACACCTGCAGTGCAGCCAGAAAATAAAGCAGAACAGACCGACTGCTCTGCAGGCCCAGACGTCAAACTTCAGCGAGTCGGAGAGGCGGGAAAACACTCCGGTAATTGTGCAAAACTTTGGTTTTTCTTTCTGCTTTTCGGGCGGAGCTGAGCAGCAGAGGGTCAGGCGCTCTTTGTTCGGCCTCCTCAGCTCGTACCTGCAGCGCTCGGCCGCCTGAACGGGTCCTCGGGGTGCAGTCACAGAAGGAAATGAAGGACTAAACAAGTTAACGGCCGAGGACGTTAAAGTCTTTATCGAGCAGATCTGTGATCAGGACGCCGCAGATGTCGTCCCGCTCCGTCCAGGGAGCGTTTAACACCCGGACGGAGGACGGAGGACGGAGGACGGAGGACGGAGGACGGAGGACGACTCTCCCGTCCTGACGCTCGCTCTCCTTCAGTCTGGATGTGTGTGTCAGGCCTCTGAGCTGATGGGAAACCAGGTTTCTGTGAGCGAGTCAGCGGCTGTGATGACAGAATAATAATAATAATAATAATAATAATAATAATAATAATAATAATACCTGGACTGCCTTTTTTGCACTCTAGCTTATGACACTGACGCGCGCACACATACACATACACACACACATACACACACACACACACACACACACACACACACACACACGCGCATATGTAGTGTTTATTTACTTCTCTCTCTTGAGGTGATTGTTGTTGTTGTTGTTGTTGTTGTTGTTTTCTTGAACTGATTCTTTTGGTCCTGATTTAAAGTCTTTGTGTGTTTCCTGCTACATGTTGTGTGTGTGCACTGACTGTTTTTCCTGTCGAAACCTGCGAAACGTTTCAGAATCAGATAAACGTCCAGAAAACAAGAGAAGTTCATTTTTATTCAAAGCGATGATCAAGAATCATTTTTTAACTCAATCAAACAAATCGTAATTCAGATTTCACGTTTAGAGGCTGAAGACGAGAAAACAGGACCCTTTAAACAGTATTTACAGTACGATGTGTGGAGTACCATTTGCAGTATTTGCAGTATTTAATGTCACAGTAAGCAGGAAGTGAGTTTATTATCGACCCTGAAAAAAGAGTTTGACAAAAACATGATCAGTGAAACGACGACATGAGGAAGAGCAGGAAGTGAAGAGCAGGAAGTGAAGAGCAGGAAGAGAAGAGCAGGAAGTGAAGAGCAGGAAGTGAAGAGCAGGAAGTGAAGAGCAGGAAGAGAAGAGCAGGAAGTGAAGAGCAGGAAGAGAAGCCTCAGCAGCCTTTTACTGCAAATGATCATTTTAATAACAACAACAATAACAACAACAACAATAATAATAATAAATGTTGAGGACACATGCAGTGGGTTTTAATAAGTCAGGACGATGAAATGTTTGAAGTGTTCAATAAAATCAAATTCTGAATATTCAGATCATCAAATACTGAA
The DNA here is from genome assembly GCF_039877785.1 of Chaetodon trifascialis. NCBI lineage: Eukaryota > Metazoa > Chordata > Actinopteri > Chaetodontiformes > Chaetodontidae > Chaetodon > Chaetodon trifascialis. Next base: position 30,777,372 of record NC_092060.1, read on the forward strand.
TTATGATTAAACTGGTTATCACGCGTTCCATAATAATAATGTTATATATATGTTCATGCATTGTTATTATTATATTTTTTTATTTCATTATTATTATTATTATTATTATTATTTTATTTTTATTTTTTTTACTACTAATAATAATAATATTGTGGAGAAGTCCCTGCATTGTGTCTGCAGGCTGCACACAGCTGGAGCTGAATGTTGAATGTTGACCAACAGAAGCACAGACGCTGCGTCAGACCGACAGAGAGGCTTCAGATAACGGCTCAGGCCCTGCTGGAGATACGAGCTCTCCAGCCGACAGCGGCGATCCGGCAGCAGGAGGAAACGTTCCTCCTCCGTTGACTCTCATCGTTTCCTGGAGACGAAGGAGAAATCCTCTGCTGATAAACCGGCAGCCACGATCTGTCAGAGGTCCCGATGCTGGAACAGAAACGGGCCGGAACCTGAAACCTTCCAGGCCAGAGCGAGGAGTGGCGACCCCGCCCGCCAGCGTTGACCTGACCTCGCGTAATGATTAGCCGCCGTCATAAATTGCTTACAAATGGCGTCTTGTTCTGCTGCGTTTCACCGCTGTTTCTTTCCAGATTAGCTTATTACAATAGCCTGCGTGTCAGAATCAATGCCTCACATTATTCCTGAAACACTCTGCTCCTCCGCCCCCTCCGCCCTCCGCCTCCTCCCACAGTACAGATGTGAGTCCGAGTCCCAGGTGGATTATTTTCAATCAATACGGCGAGCGCGGCGGCGGTGGAGCCTCTGAATATCCAGGATTGGCTGAACGGAGAGCGGCGGCCTGACCCGAGCAGCGATCCGTTCCATAATCACCTCGAGCAGCGGATTCTTTTACAGCCGCTGGAGTTTCCCTCCCAGGCTGCTCTGCTGCTTTTAATGAATTTCCTGTCTGACGGCCTCAGAAATGTCAACACTCAATCACGCCGTAATTGAATTTCTCCAGCAGTCCAACATTTTTGCTCTTAAAGCAGCTCCATTAAAACATTCTTTTGTTTGCGCTCTTGGAAAACTTCGACCGGCTCTTTTTTATTGTTGGCCGCGTTCGCTAATGACTCCAACATCTGTCTGCGAAGCCTGCAGGACGGAGGCAGAGGTGGAGGCGGAGGTGGAGGTGTGAGGCCGGCCGACTCCAACGAGTCCTCAACATGTTTATCACCGAGCGCCAGTAACCATGTGTCACTGCGGCTCGTCTTCTGCTGTCCACTCAGGACTTTGACTAAGTACTGCTTCAGTACTAGGTTGAAGTACTTGTACTGTACTTGTGTTTCGTGCCGCTGTGTCGATCGGACCAGCAGCTGACTTTTGATTGGTCGCCCGTCCCATCGATCATCTGACGGCCCCTCACATCCATCTGGTGACCCTTTGGAGGGGCCCGACCCCGAGATTGAGAACACCACTGTTGATTCATCAGAATCAACAATTTAACAATTTTAAAAATATGAAAAAAGTACTATACTTACGATACGATACTTAAAGTACATCTTGATTAAAATACTTCTGTTCTTTCGGTACTGACGGTACCGACCGACGTCGTGGACGAGCCTCAGGAGTGTTCTCAGCTCAGCCGGTTTATTTCATGTCACGTGAGTCGGCTCAGTCGGATTCGACCACGGGCGCCGTCTCGTGGTCGTTCTAACATGGTTGCTGTTGGACAGATGTGTTCTCCAGCGTTTCTCGGACTGTTTCCGTTTGTACAAACCAAAGACTTTCTAATCATCCATCAGCTGTCGTAGCTGCTGCTCCTCCTCCTCAGGTCTGCTGGACTACAGGGGGCTGGGGGGCCGGCTTACCCTAACCCTATGGAGAACATGTCCCACCCCATGCAGGACACTCTTGACAGCACTGGGCAGCTCCGTCAGCCACAGGCTGCTCCACCTGCGGTGGTTGAAGCAGACAGCTCCGTCAGTCTCTGACGCTTCGTATTTTCACTGTTTGCTGCTGGAACTAAAACCTCTGAATTACTCTGAAATGAACCAACGGAGACAAAATAAAGAGGCACAGAAGAAGAGAAACACTTTAATATGAAGCTGGTCTTTGTCGTTGCAGTAATGGATCGATGCTTTAAAGGTAAATAAAGATGATTTATGATGATCAACATGCAGCATGTCTGCGCTGAACATAAAGGGAGATGAACACGTTCAGCTGTTCAGCAGAAGATGAACGAATGACTAAATTAGTTTGGAGAGGATGAAAAACGATTTCAGGTCCTCAGAAGCAAAATGTCAGAGGACAAATAAACAAACAAGACAAATAAAGGAAACGTTAAAACATGAAAAGATGAAGCAAACAGCAGCTGATGACGGGCGGGACCAACAGGAAGTTCGTCAACACGACACGTTTGTTCCGTTAGCTGAAATATTAAAGTCACTTATATAAAGAAGATGAGACGACAAACACTGCAAAGAGAACAGATACGCGCATTATTAATATTATATATTAATATTAAAACATGAATAATAACTCAGAGGCGTCGTCAGTGTGAGGTCTCCACGAAAGTTTGTCATCAATAAAAAATAAAAATAAAAACATTCTTTAACCGGAGGTTTTTATTGGTTTAAATCTTTGGTGTAAGTACACAAATCTGACTTTAAAAAAACTGTTTGATAATGTTTTTAAACATGATGCAGAAAAAGATGTTAGCATCAGGTGTTAGCATCAGGTGTTAGGATGAGATATTCATAACAGATAAATTATTAATATTAATATTAGATGCTAGAACAGATATTATCATCATATAGTACAATCAGATATTAGCATAATGTTAATAAAGATAAATTAGTAGTATTAGTATTATATATTAGCATCAGAAATTAGCTTAGATATTAGCATGATAGTCACAGAGATGTTAGTGGGCCATTACTGTTAGATATTAGCATTAGATATTAGGATGAGATTTTTAATAACAGAAATATTAATAATATTAGATAGCAGTAACATATATTAGCATCAGATATATGAGACGTCAGTGAGGCAGTAGACACAGTGGACGAGTCAGTGTGCAGTCAGTCAGCTCTCCTCTCTCCCCCCCGGCCTCCCTCTCTCTCCCCCCCGGCCTCCCCCCTCTCTCCCCCACTCCCCCTCACTCTGATTTGTAGCTCCGGCTGAACGAGGCTGAATTCTGCTGTCGACCTAACAAAAGCTTCACTCGCTCGGACCAATTTAAACCCAACAGACGACTAAAAATTGGGGGATAAAAATTTTGCGGAGTAAAAACGCGACAGCTGACATGAGCGTTATTTATGATTACTTTTCTGTGCACTCCATTTTATTCTCTTTGTCTAATTGGCACGGTGCTGGCTCGTTCCCGGGGCCGCGGCGGTGAAACTGGCGGCAGGGGGCTCATTCCTGCAAGCGGCCCTGAGTCTCCGGAGAGCGCTGAGGGATGAAGGTGTCTCTGCGCGGCCCCATAAAGGCTCCGGACGAAGGCCTCTGATGAAGCTCTCGTGGCTCCAGCTGCAGGCTCCTCCGAGGGCACTTATCACCTGTAATGAACAGACGGGCCTGACCCCGACACCACCGCACACCACCGCACACCACCGCACACCACCGCACACCACCGCACACCACCTCCAGGCCTCCGTCAACCAGCACATCCACCGCTCCGACCACGACCGCCTCCGCTCCTCCTCTTCCTCCTCCATCGCACACAACAGCATGGTGATACGGGGCCATACACAACACAGGAAGTGACTCCTGCAGTCCGATTTCAAAATAAAAGCTGGTGCAGTCACACCTGGACATGCAGTGGATGAAGGTCACTTCACTCCATTAGAACCGCTCATTAATCATCACTTAAATCATTAAATACAAAAACTCAGTATTTTAGCAATGAAAACACCTGAAACGAGTACTTTAATACTTTCTGTACATGTTGCTGATGTAGTAGTAGCAGTACTTTTGCTTCAGTAAAACTGGAAATGTGGGGCTTTTACTTGTAATAGAGTACTTCATTACAGTGGTATTGATACTTTTAGCTAAACGATGTGAATACCTCTTCCAGTCCTCCTCCTCCTCCTCCTCCTCCCCCTCCTCCGGACTCGGCTCTTGTTTTCTTTGGCCTCGGCTCGCTCGTATCAACTCGACCTCGCGAAGGGAAATCAATCACCTCAGACTGGAGCTCAACCTCCTCAATATGAACTAATTTGATTTCTGAGTTATAAGGCAATAAATAACTGCCATAAAACAACACTCTTAGCCTCTTTCTCGGTCCTGCGGTGGGACAAAACCCGTATTGTGCTGCCTCTAATTGACTGCAGGCTCTTTTCGGCCATCTGCGCCGTCCAGTCACATTCCAGCATGTTTTATTTCTTAATGAAAAGGAGCGACGGCAGAAAGAAGCCAAACACAGACACACAGAGACGGATTGTGTGGCTGGACGAGGTGCATCAGTGCCGCCGCTCCTGCCAGCAGCTATCAGGTGTTTGGGTGGGTTAAGAGTAGATTAGGAGGGTGGCCATGGTGGTGCTGGAGGGGGAGTTCTCTCTCGGGTCCCCGGGGGTCACTTCAGGATGTGTAACCTGATGTAATTGCAGGCATTAAGTGCAGCGAGGCCCCGGACAATCTCCCCCTTTGTGGAGTGAATTAAAGAATATTAGCTGCAGCGGCGGCAGCGGCGGCTCGCTGCTAATGGACAGAAAATGGATTGGTGTGCAGTTTAGGGGGTCATTAGAATACAAAGCTGGTGTTAAAAGGGGGCTTGTCGCTGGCTTGAGTCCACGCTGAACTCTGCTGCTCGGGCTGTAAATCATGTGAGAGTTGTGAAGCTCTCCCTGCACTCAGTGCTGAGGATGAAACACGAGGAGGAGGAGGAGGAGGAGGAGGAGGACGAAGGTGCTCCGAGCTGGCACCCGCTCCGTTTCCTCTCCATGTGGGCGTCCACGCGACGATAATCCCACCCAGCCACCAGCAGGCTCGCTGCTTCCTGTTATTACAGCAGAATTAAGGAGAATTACAACAATTTTCAAAAGCCTCGTGTCCAGAGGAAAGTATGGAAACAGGTACGGAAGCTCTGTCGTGCCAATAAAAAGAGTCATTTATAAAATCATTTCAGTCAAAATGCTGTGAAATTTAAAATTGGATTATGTTTCCTGGACAGAGGAAGCAGCAGCGCAGCGAGTTACATCATGATATATGAAGTAAAACATGCTAAGCTAGCTGCTGCGTTAGCTGCTTCATCACACAAAGTGTCCACAGTCGTGTTGTATTGTTGGTAATGTAGCTGCCAGATTCTGACAAAGAAGAAGAACATTAGGAATAAAAAGACCATTTTGATCCTTTTTGTTTGTGATCTTTCAGATCTTCAGACGGTGATTTCACTTCCAAACCCCTGAAAACATTTTGCAGGTAGAAGTCGAGTTTTCTCCCTTTAAGTAGAAAAACTGCTGCCTCAGTGCTGAACCATGTTTTTAAACAGTCCATCGAGACTCTGACAGTTTTATTAGTCCAAAGATAAATCAGAGGATTCTTTTTACTGCAGTTTGTTACTGTTTACTATCGGGATGCCGAGTAAAATCATGTATTACTGCACATGAAAAACATGGTGACAGGGTGAGCGTTGATCTTTATTGTGCTGAGCTCTGCTGTGCTTTTCATGGCACTAATGATCTTCCATACAGGTGAATCTGCTGAATGTTTTTCTTTCCTCTCTGACTTAAGTCCTCATTTCCCTCCTCGGCTCAGATCGCTAATGACTCGTATTTTCGAGTGATGAGATAATAACCTCGTGGCGAACGAGGAGGCGTGTCTCTGCGTCTGAGCGCGCTCAGTCTGTCAGCAGCTGAAGGTTATTCAGAGTTTTTTCTGGTTTCTCAGTGGGCGGTCTTAATGGGAAATCCAGAGAGATTGAGCTGGCAGTTTTTGGCTGCAGACCAGGCGCAGTGGACATGCCACCGCTGTTCTCAACACTCCTCCATTACCTCCTCTGCTCCTGCCAGCAGACATTAAGCATCTGAAGCTGCCGTCCAGAAATGTAAGAAAGCAGGAAACTCTGACTTCCTGCTGTAAAAAATGTAGCTGAGCGGCACTTCAGTTACAACTGGAAAAATAAGTTTGGAAGCGAGAGCGTATTTGTTAACTTTGGGGTTTCCTGTGCTGGTTTGACGTCTGTCCAACGTGGCAGCGTCACAGCATTAAACATGAAACATGCTTCTCCACCGGCTTCAACATGAGCTTAACATTCCTGCAAACACCACAAATATGTCATTACCTTTGATGCTGTTCCATTAGGTCTTAAAGTGCTGCTGTCGTCTGATTTAACTGCTCTTCTGAAACACAACAGCTGGACATCAGATCTGAAGGAATAGTTCAACATTTGAGTAAATAAAAAGTTTGTGAGGCCCAAAAAATGTAAATAAATTGCTGCATTATTGATGCATTTACCCTATAAACATGTTTAGTTTCCTTGTCTTTATATGAAATATTAACTGCAAATAAAAACATAAATCAAATGATTGTTTTTCTTATACCTCAGCAAAGCAGAAACTGGCCTGAAACATGTAAAATACTAATGTCAGTAGCTGCTTTAATTTTGAAAATGAATAAGTGATATAAATATCGTTTCCAGTGGGTCATTTATTCTGTTTTTCACGTCTCTTTGCTCGTCTCCTGTTCTGTTTAGTTTCACTGGATTTTAATTCTGAATCTCTCAAATGTGTTTCCTAAAGTTTCACATTTGTTCTCTGACATGCTGTCTGTGAGTTTTGCGCCTCTGGGCCACCGTAGGACCCGGTACAAATCAAAGTTAAAGTTTGACTTGAAACAACAGCAGAGCTGTTTTCACTGGCAGGTGAGCGACTGCACGGCTGATTTTACTCCTAATGAAACGTGTGAAGGAGGACGAGGAGTGTCGTAATGAAGTCATTTCTCCTGCGTTCTCGTATTAAAGCTCACTGGGGAATGATAACCTTTATTGAACGGTTCCACTTTTCTCCCAGTTAACAATAAGTCCTTCTGCAGAGTCTGAGCGTTCCTCGTTTTTAACACCAGACCATAACTCCGCTTTAACAGGCTGCTGAAGTTATAACCTGGAACCAAATGTTGCTGCTAGCTTCACTGTCAAACATCTCGGTCTGAACACACGACGTCACGCGGCGTGGAAACTCGGACGTGTTCTGGCGCGGTGCAGGATCAGACCGGAGGCGTAGACCCGACCCCTGAGGTCTCAGCCCGGACTCAAACCTTCATCACACTGACACAACAGCGTCTGTAAAACGATGAACACGTTTTTCTGAGCGTCACAAACGTTTTTATCCCGCCGGTGTGCAGGAAGCAAACAGGAAGTCAGCTGACTCTGGGACAGGAAGTCTCTACTGAGCATGCTCACAACCTGCCGGGCCAAAGAACTGAAGTTCTGAATGTTTTTCACTTGATTTTTGCTCTTCGGAGATCACAGCAGCCGTGGAAGTCGTAGCTTTTCGAAGGTTTATGTTTTAGCCGCGTCATGAACGCGGTCTATGGCTAAAATGCTAATTGCTAACCTTTACAGCTAACACACACTCTTTAACTCTTTAAGACTTAAGAGTCTTTCTGTCTTCTTCTGTCTGTCCCTTCAGTCTCTGTGTATTTTTAATGAGGACAGATTCAGTGAATTCAATAAGGAACGACGTTTGTCTCCGTGAACGAAGCGAGTCCGTCTTTGACGCGTGAAGACGTGGCTGCAGAGACGCGTCCTCCACACGCTCCTTCAGTTTGACCCTAAACAAAAGGCACTTTGCATCATCCCCACATCAGACCGCTCTGACGATAATCACCGCCGCGTCTGCCAAACGGCGTCGTCCTCGTCATAAATCACGCTCACCTCCTCGTCCCATGAACTCATGCAGTGATCGATTGTCTCTTCACTCTGAGGTGACGGGAAACATCCAGAGAGCTCGCCAACAACCTCCGACCTCCCCACCCTCCTCACTGCTCCGTCACTGCTCCTCTTTGTTTGTGACACATCTTGGTGACATTATCTCCTTCCTGTCTTCGGTTAGCGGGAGGCGGAGGTCAGGTTCAGGGTGTCGTCGGAGCGCTCGGCTCTGACTTTCCTCTGACTCACAGACGCACTGATGTGGTTTCTGGGTGATTCTCTGCAGGCGGGACGATGCTGCATCGTGTGGAAACTGTGAGGTGGTCGACGATCACGGCGGAGAAAACACCACTTGTGCTCAGAGTGCTTTCATAAACTGGACATGAAGGAAAAGAAGGTCAAAAAGTCTGGACGTCCTCGTTGATGAGGAGGTCACGTGACCCGACACCAGCTTCAAACTAGCTTAAAGTGCTAAACTGTGACAGTGAGACGATCAGCTGATCCCAGAGCTGGGATGGAGAACGCATCCGTCAGTCGAGTCCTCCGACCTTCAGCTGTGCGATCGATCAGGAAGCTGATCACAGTCCCACTTCCTGTGCAGACAGGAAGCGATAAGACAGGCTGGGGCACTTCCTGGTTATAAATTTGACCTCTTTTGGTTGTCCTTCAGTGTCAGTGTCCCATCAACATTTCTCATGTCTCAGCAGGAAGCACAAACCTCTGTCCAGTTTACGAGGACTGATTCTTCACTCATCCATCTGTTGTTTTTAGATGCATATCGGGTTTTTTTTGGTCTCAAACGCTCAGATTTGGTGTCTTTTTTTCTCCAACCATCGAGCCAAAACTAAGAGATTTCACTCAGAATCAAACTGATCAGAGAAAAGAAGAAAACTCATCGACTTCAGAGACGAACTGTGGAGTTTTTGCCAGCTGATTCCTGAGCTGTGGTTCCTGAACTGCACATCAGGCTGAACACAAACTCGTCCACAGAGAACAAACGTCCCAAAGGTCAATGACTGGAAGTGTTTGTGGGACTGGAGGAGCCGCCGTGAGCTTCGGGCCCCGCAGGGACTCGCAGTCCGGCCCTGATCCGCTCTCACATATCGGGTTTTATTCTGTGTTGGCTCCATATGTGATAAACAGTATAGATAGCGATGAACAGCGGTGCTGGCTTCGTGTTCCTGCTGGGATCGTAGACGGGAAGAGAAGCCGCAGCTCCGCGCCAAGAAATAACTCTGAGCCAGAGCTCGGATCACCTGCGACGATATTTATACTTCTGAGAAGAGACCAAACCTCTGTTTGCTGATGGACTTCTGCTTCAGTTTCCTCCCCTCGGCCTCCCCGCGTCTCGGTCCGTGTCGCCCCCCCTCCCCGCCATCTCCGATCCCATCCTCGCCGTCGCTGGAGGAGGAAGCTCGGCCATATTGAGAGCTGGAGACGTCTCCCAGAGGAGGGATGTATTTTAGGTCAGCTACATGTTCTGCCATCTGTTCTGCTCCACAACTCAAAAGATGTTGAGAGGAGGAGAGAGGAGGGTCCAACAGGGAGCGAGGGGAGGACAGGAGGGGGAGGATTAACCTGAGCGGGGACCACGGGGGGGAGGAGGGGCAGGGGGTGCACCAAAGAAACACAAAAGAAGAAGAAATTTCAGCAAGAAACCAGCGAGGAGCATCGAGCCAACGCTGAGCTGCAGGAGGAGGAGGAGGAAGAGGAGGAGGAGGAGGAGGAAGAGGAGGAGGAGGAGGAGGAGGAGGTGAGCGTATACATTCATCATCCTTGAGCTTCCCACAATCCTTTGGAGTGCGACGTGAATGACGGCGGGGCGGGAAAGTCCCCTGGCAGCTAACGTGTGAGTTTATGCAAATGCTCATGAAACATGAGCTGAAGGTGCGGCGGCCTTAAACGCATCGCAGGAAGCCGTGTGAGCGGAGCTTTATTCTGACAGGCAGCGCGGGCACTTCCTGTACCCACGATGCTCTGCAGGAGGCGAGGCTGCTGTAAAATACAGAATTTATTGTCTCTCCAAATCCAGAAAGTAACAAAGCAGGAAGGAAAGAGTAAAATACGGAAACCTGAGGTCCGTGAACGCAGCACAGTCTTCTTTTCTCTGCTCAGCTGTTTTCTCGCTGATCTGAGGTCAGCGTTTTCATCTGATTCTTCATCAGGATCATTTCGGCACGACAGGACTTTCTTTCTCCTCCTTCAATAAACTGAAACAGTTTTCTGCAAATCCTCTGATTTCATGAATAATTAATTATTCTTAAATATTCTTCTTGTTTCTTGAAGCGTTTATTTTATTATATTCATAGTTATTTTTGTAAGAAATGAGTGAACAGCTGTGATGTTTATGGTCGGGTTTTTAATAAACTGCATGAAGAACCTTAAAAATATTCATTTTGTAATAAAACCACTTAAAATCCCTTAAATTTAGAGACTAGTTCAAAATAATTTGGACAGAAAAGAGATTCATGAAAAGTTACTAAAAATAATTTTCATTAAATTTCAAACGATTGGATGATGATTATTTTCTGATCGATGGAGAAAATGATGCTGATCATTTTCAACTGATCCCAATGAAAAGACACAGGAGACACCGTGATCTACAGAGACCAGAGACAAGAGGACAACAGACACAGGAGACACAGTGATCTACAGAGACCAGAGACAAGAGGACAACAGACACAGGAGACACCGTGATCTACAGAGACCAGAGACAAGAGGACAGCAGACACAGGAGACACAGTGATCTACAGAGACCAGAGACAAGAGGACAACAGACACAGGAGACACAGTGATCTGCAGAGACCAGAGACAAGAGGACAGCAGACACAGGAGACACAGTGATCTACAGAGACCAGAGACAAGAGGACAACAGACACAGGAGACACAGTGATCTACAGAGACCAGAGACAAGAGGACAGCAGACACAGGAGACACCGTGATCTACAGAGACCAGAGACAAGAGGACAGCAGACACAGGAGACACAGTGATCTACAGAGACCAGAGACAAGAGGACAACAGACACAGGAGACACAGTGATCTGCAGAGACCAGAGACAAGAGGACAACAGACACAGGAGACACAATGATCTACAGAGACCAGAGACAAGAGGACAACAGACACAGGAGACACAGTGATCTACAGAGACCAGAGACAAGAGGACAGCAGACACAGGAGACACAGTGACAATACATTTTTCACTGCAGGACTTTTACTGTAACAGAGTATTTCTGTTGTGTGGTATTAGTACTTTTACTGCAGTAAAGGCTGTGAGTACTTCGTCCATCACTGAAGACGTTTGGACACTGATCATCTCTTTGATTGAGGAGGAGGAGGAGCAGGAGGAGGAGGAAGAGCAGGAGGAGCAGGAGGGGGAGGAGCAGGAGGAGGGGGAGGAGCAGGAGGGGGAGGAGCAGGAGGAGGAGGAGGGGGAGGAGCAGGAGGGGGAGGAGGAGGAGGAGCAGGAGGAGGAGGAAGAGCAGGAGGAGCAGGAGCAGGAGGAGCAGGAGGGGGAGGAGCAGGAGGGGGAGGAGGAGCAGGAGGAGGAGGAAGAGCAGGAGGAGCAGGAGGAGGAGGAGGAGGAGGAGGAGGAGGAGGAGGAGGAGGAGGAGGAGGAGGGGGAGGAGCAGGAGGAGGAGGAGGGGGAGAAGCAGGAGGGGGAGGAGGAGGAGGAGCAGGAGGAGGAGGAAGAGCAGGAGGAGCAGGAGCAGGAGGAGCAGGAGGGGGAGGAGCAGGAGGAGGAGGAGGAGCAGGAGGAGGAGGAGGAGGAGCAGGAGGAGCAGGAGGAGGAGGAGCAGGAGGAGCAGGAGGGGGAGGAGCAGGAGGAGGAGGAGGAGCAGGAGGAGGAGGAGGAGGAGCATGAGGAGGAGGAGCAGGAGGAGCAGGAGGAGCAGGAGCAGGAGGAGCAGGGGCTCATTAGCTCCTCTGGACGCTCCTTCATTCATTTTCATCAACTTCCGTCGACTTTGCTCGGATGGGAGCGCAGAGGAGCTGCAGGTGGGCTCTGCTTCAGGAGGAGGAGGCGCATATTGTTTTCCCGTCCTCCCCCCTCTCTCTCCCTTCTCTCACCCGTCCTCTCCCCGCTGCCCCCCCCCCCCCCCCCCCCCCCCCCCCCCCCCCGCGGTGATGGATGTCCCGCCTGATGCTCCTTTAATATCAAATACAAACATGTCTTGTTTGGGCAGCGCGCGCTCGGAGCTCCCGCCGAGCAGGATCTGATGTGGACCGGGTTCGGCAGAGGTCGGCTCACGTGGGATTCGGGGGCCCGGGGCCGGGCTGAGGGGCCCGGGGCCGGGCTGACAGGGGAAAGTATTTTGTGCTCTCGGGGGTGCAGCTCGGTTCACATTCAGCTCTGTTTTTACTTCCCTCCCAGGACCAGAAACTTGGCTTCAGTCATGATGACTTCTCCAGATGTGCACCTCACTCCTCCTCCTCCTCCTCCTCCTCCTCCTCCTCCTCCTCCTCCTCCTCCCTCTTCTTCTTCTCTTTTTTTCCTCCTCTTGTACTCCATTGTGAATTTTTGAACAGCACAATTAACATCTATAAATCATGTCCCGAATACTTCCTGCTCAATCACGGGGGAATATTGGGGAACAGCCCAATAACTCATTACAAATTGGAGCTTGAAGCAGCCAAAAAGACAAATTGTGTGGTGAAAAAAGCTCGAAGAGGACGAAGGTCTCAGCGTCTTAATGACAGCCGCTCACTGACATTAATAAGAAGCGCCGACAGTCTGTTTTCTCGTCAGAAATGGATTTTTTTTTTTTTGGATTTTGGTTCATGATGAAATTCATCATGTGGATAATTTGTCAGATCCAATTAGACGACTTCCTGTTAACATTATGAAATAAAATGTTGGAAAGAGCTCGGTTATCTGAGCAGAAACATGTTTTCACGTGGAAAAACAAAAAGTGTCTTCGGGGAAAAGAGATGTCACGTGACCTCTGACCTCTAAGCGTTTCTCTGCACATCAGAGCAGATTCATCCTTCAGACACTCAAAGAAAGCTGATTCTTCACGTCACGACAGGAAAACATTTGTTCTTTAATTTTACCCAGAAAACATTTGAGGAAGTTTTTTGTTTTTTTTTAATCTCCTTAACCCTGAGAGGCCAAACCCAGGGCACAGCTGACCCCTGCATGCAGCTCATTAAAGGAGGAGTTCAGTGTTTTTCACCTACAGCAGCAGGTTAGCTTAGCTTAGCATAAAGACTGGAATCAGGGGGAAACAGCTAGCCTGGCAGCGCTCACTGATGATGATGATGATGATGATGATCTGATCCGATCCGATCCGGTCCGGTCTGATCTGATCTGTTTCTAAAAAAACTGCAGATTTTCTGACTTTTTATTTTAAACCATTTAGATTTTTTTATTTTCTGAATTCATCACTTTGCTCTTTAGTCATTAAAATGTTTTTGTTGCCTGAAAAATAAGAAATAATTGAATTTCTTTGTACTGGCTGATCAGCACATAAACACAATACTAAATAATGAGAGTGTGTTTTTTTTAAATCTGTTATTCTAAAACCTCCTGCTGTGAAAACAGCTGATGTATAAATAAATAATGACAAATAAATAAATATGTCTTCAGGAGACGTTCTAATTAAAAAGATGTCATTTTGATTATTATGGTCTGTTAGAAAATGTTTGTATATTTATTTCATCACGTCTGTGTTTGCAGTAAATCGCCTCTAAAAGCAGAAACAGACATTTTCTTCTTCTCTGCTCGTCTCTCTGACCGCCTGTTGACTCACAGGTAAGGGTCAAAGGTCACGATTCACAGTGGCAGATCTTCAAGATCTTCGTCTCGTGTCGCTCCATCATCATCATCATCATCATCATCATCATCGTCATCATCTCTCTGCACATCTGCCAGGTACATTTTACAAGACGCTGAAAAAAGAGCAGCAGAAGAAGAAAGACGGCGTGTGAGCTGAAGTGATGAATAAATTGGTGTCGAAGCCCCTCGCCGTCGTCTCCAAGGTCGTTTCCTGAAATCTGCCCTCGGCCTGTCGGGCTTTGTCAAGTTTTCTGCTGCCGATCGATGAAGAGCAGCAGAAAGAGAAAGAGTCTGATGAAGAGCTCGGTCCGT
>NC_092060.1:30796267-30803767 GCF_039877785.1 Chaetodon trifascialis
CACCTGTGTCAGGACAAACATGTGTCACCTGTGTGAGGACAAACATGTGTCCAAACATGTGTCACCTGCCTCACCTGTGTCACCTGTGTCAGGACAAACGTGTGTCACCTGTGTCACCTATGTGAGGACAAACATGTGTCACCTGTGTGAGGACAAACATGTGTCCAAACATGTGTCACCTGCCTCACCTGTGTCACCTGTGTCAGGACAAACGTGTGTCACCTGTGTCACCCGTGTCAGGACAAACATGTGTCACCTGTGTCAGGACAAACATGTGTCACCTGTGTGAGGACAAACATGTGTCCAAACATGTGTCACCTGCCTCACCTGTGTCACCTGTGTCAGGACAAACGTGTGTCACCTGTGTCACCCGTGTCAGGACAAACATGTGTCACCTGTGTGAGGACAAACATGTGTCACCTGTGTCAGGACAAACGTGTGTCACCTGTGTCACCCGTGTCAGGACAAACATGTGTCACCTGTGTGAGGACAAACATGTGTCACCTGTGTCAGGACAAACGTGTGTCACCTGTGTCACCCGTGTCAGGACAAACATGTGTCACCTGTGTCACCTGTGTGAGGACAAACATGTGTCACCTGCCTCACCTGTGTCATCTGTGTCACCTGTATCAGGACAAACGTTAATGAAACTCTGCAGTGACTCAAAGTGTTCGGATGCTGTTTTCACGTTGGATCAAACGGATTCGGACGTGAGCTCCTGTTTCCCTGCAGGTCTGTTCAGTCTGAAGCTGATTCCAAACCGATGACTGAAACGATGAAGATGACTGAACGTTGTTCTTATTGATGTGACAGAAATGACTGTCAAAGCAGCGAGCAGCAATGACCTTAAAGCACGTCTGCAAAGAGAAACGGAGACACTTTAAAGAGTTAAAGAAGAAGAACCTGAAGCAGCTTTCGTGAAACATCCTCGTCCGTCTCCAGATGTGTGTGTTTGGAAGCAGCAGCTGATTGTTGTCTTCACACTCTGATGCACTAACAAACACTCTTCTTCACTTAGTTCTTTCAGGTTTAGTGTCGCGGTGGCGCAGAGGTCCGCTCGGCCCGCGCCGTGAATAATTCAAGAGTTTGACTCTAAACTGAGAGAAGACAAAGAAACTCTGCAGAAAGACAGAAATACTGGGAAAACCGTCCAAAGCCAACGCACGGAAAGTTTGAGGGAAAGAAGAGACGCTGGATTCATCCTCATTCTGCTCTCCAGAGGACGAACCCTTTGACTCGAACCAGGTGCGCCGGCGCCCCCCTCAGGACGACACTGGTCAGACCTCAGGACAGACCACAAACACTGAAGACTGAGACGAGCTCGAAGACGTCGGTTTAAAAAGAAAAAATACATGAAAGTCAGAAACACAAAAACATAAAAACACTCAAAGAAAAATTAAAAAGTCAAATCAAACTTTAAAAGTCACATTTTAATAAAAACTATAATTATAAAAAGACACTTTGACTCTGTGTCACATGGTTTGGACTTCCTGTCTCTTTGTTTGACGAATTAAAACTTGGTCTCATTTGTCCTGGACAGCAGCGTCGTGTCTCTGAGGACAGTTTTTTCACATCTTTTACGTCTTAAATAATCATTTTAACAGTGAAAGTTTGACTTAACTTAAAGTTTCTCTTAATCTTAATCTTAATCCTGATATTGACTTAAGACAAAACGCTGACTCAGCTCCTGACTGAACTGATTCAACCTCAGTTTAATGTATTTATGTATGTATTTCCTAAATGTAACTGAATCATTGTATTATTTTATTTTACTTTAATTTTTTTATTATCATTTCATCGTTGTGACTGAAATTAATTTGGGAAATTAATTTTCTCTTTTGAATCAGTTTCTAAAATGTTTGATGGAAAATAAAAAAATACTTTAAAGTTTTTCTTTAGAAAATAAAAATTGTCCTTTTGATTTTCAATTTTTCCAGATCAAGTGAAATTTTGACTCGTTATTTTCGGTTCTGTTTTGTACCTGATAGAAATCAATTTGCCTTTTAATCACATTTTTATTTAGAGACTTAAAACTCTTTTGTTGGTGAGTTTTTGTTTTTCTAAGAACATTTTTTACTCTAACACTAAATGTTTGCCTTCTTTCTTCAGTGTTTTCTATTTTTCACTTATAATTTTTATCTTTGGGAGTAAAGTTTCTTTCTGTCTCTTTATTGTCACACAGAATTATTATTTTTATCTTGTATTTTTGACTGTAAGTGAAATTTAAACATCTCATTTTTATTTTCAGAGATGCCTTAAAGCCTCAGACTGAGAGCAGAGGACATATTTAAAGACACTGCTGAGACGTCCTGCTGTGAACGTTGGTCCTGGTGTCTCGTGATTGGACCTCAGAGGACGTCCTGCTGTGAACGTTGGTCCTGGTGTCTCGTGATTGGACCTCAGAGGACGTCCTGCTCTCTGTCTCGCCTGAAGAGGCTCTTTGTTCTCGGCTCCTTGAGAAAATTCCTTAATTACATATTTAAGGTGTAATAACACAGTTTGCCGCCCTGTGATGTGGTGGGGCGGATGGGGCGGGTGAGGCGGGTGAGGCGGGTGAGTGATAATGGCTTGTGAAGGTGGAGGAGGAGGAGCTGCTGCTCTCTAATCACTCTGGAAGCTTTGATTAGCCACGGCGCAGAATAATGGGTGGCATTTTCCGAGGCCTGTCGGGCGGCGGAGGGAAATGATTTAACGGCCTCTCTGCTCCTTCCTCCTCCTCCTCCTCCTCCTCCCCGTGCTTTTCCTCATCCCAGTGGTTTTGATCTATTTTTTACTGCCTGTCTCAGTCATTTATCAAGAGCAGAATGGCTAGTAAAGTAATCTGACATTAGCACCCAGTGACTAATACCTCAGGAAAGAGAAGGAGAGTTTGTCATTTGAATAAATCATGGAGCTCGTCTCCATTAAAATGGAAAAAAAGAGGGAGAAATGTTGGAGTTGGCCTCTGAACCTCAGCGCTCGCGTTCAAAGCAGCCAGACGAGGAGGATGAGAGCCAGTTAAATGGGGAGATGAAGGTTTGCACAGACAGATCTGAACACACACACGAGTGTGTAGATTACTGTTAAACTTGCTGTTCTCCAAAAAAAGACAGAGAGTCTTTTTTTAACAGTTTAAATACCGTTTTGTAAGACATGTTTGTGTTCAAAACAGTTTGTTTCTGGTGGAAAAGAGGAAATCCATCTTTCGCAGTTAAAACAAAAAGCAGTGAGAGGCTCCTGAAAGCCGTTTCCTCCTGATAACAATAATATGAAAAATAAACTTTATTCATTCGTCACTTTACGTTAAAACCATGAAAACATTTAGCGCCACCAACAGGAAAGTTTCTGCCTGCATGTAGAGGACAGAAAGGTCTGAATCTGTCTCTGCCATGTTCCTGCTCTCCAGAGGACGAACCCTCAGGAGTCCCCAGGCGGTCCTCTAGCGCCACCATGAGGACAGGCGGCCCGTTGAACGCTATGAGCCTTCTGTCACTTCATGCGGAGTAAATCCTCGTTCTGCAGGAGGGAAACAAGCAAGCAGCCATTTGATCTTCATCTTCATCTTCGTCTTCATCTTCGTCCTCATGAACAAAGAAAGTCAAACAGAGTCCATGTGGTCAAACAGTCCTGCATCGACCCCACTCTGAGTGTGTGTGTGTGTGTGGGGGGGGGGGGGGGGGTCCGGGCAGTCAGTCAGTCAGTCATCCAGGCTGTTAAAGATGGACAGTTCACCCCCCCACGCCCCCACCCCGACCCCGAGACGGCCAATCAGCTGCAGGCCAGCGGTCAAACTCTGCGGCTGCATAATGCATGAAGCAGCGAGTCCTGAGAGGCAGCAGGAGAGTCGACTGCTCTCATAATGTTTACAGATTTCACTGCGAGTGTGTGTGTGTTCGTATGTGTGTGTGTCTTCATGTGTGTGTGTGCGCGTGTGTGTGTGCTGCTCGGGGGTCCAGACATGAACTTCACCGAGGGGAAACCAGCCTCTTCCTCTCACTGCAGCTCCACATCTGAACAACCACGACGAGCTGCATTCACAAAAAATACAACAAGAACAATAATAATAATTATTGTTACTGATCGTCTTGGAGTTAAGATAAGATAAGATAAGATAAGATAAGATAAGATAAGAGTCGAGCTCCCTGTCTGCAGTCATAATTGCGACTAGAGAAAAGCTGAGGTTTTCATCAAAGAGCAACACAAACACATAAAAACAAAGCAAAACAATAAAAACAGCTGAAAGAGGGAAAAAGGAGGAGCAGAGAGGAGGAGCAGAGAGGAGCACAGAGGAGCAGAGAGGAGGAGCAGAGAGGAGCACAGAGGAGCAGAGAGGAGCACAGAGGAGCAGAGAGGAGCAGAGAGGAGCAGAGAGGAGGAACAGAGAGGAGCAGAGAGGAGCAGAGAGGAGCAGAGAGGAGGAGCACAGAGGAGCAGAGAGGAGGAGCAGAGAGGAGCAGAGAGGAGCAGAGAGGAGGAGCACAGAGGAGCAGAGAGGAGCAGAGAGGAGGAGCAGAGAGGAGCAGAGAGGAGCAGAGAGGAGGAGCACAGAGGAGCAGAGAGGAGCAGAGAGGAGGAGCAGAGAGGAGGAACAGAGAGGAGCAGAGAGGAGGAGCAGAGAGCAGCAGAGAGGAGCAGAGAGGAGGAGCAGAGAGGAGGAACAGAGAGGAGCAGAGAGGAGCAGAGAGGAGCAGAGAGGAGGAGCACAGAGGAGCAGAGAGGAGCAGAGAGGAGGAGCAGAGAGGAGGAACAGAGAGGAGGAGCAGAGAGCAGCAGAGAGGAGCAGAGAGGAGGAGCAGAGAGGAGGAACAGAGAGGAGCAGAGAGGAGGAGCACAGAGGAGCAGAGAGGAGGAGCACAGAGGAGGAGAAGAGAGGAGCAGAGAGGAGGAACAGAGAGGAGCAGAGAGCAGCAGAGAGCAGCAGAGAGGAGGAGCAGAGAGGAGCACAGAGGAGCAGAGAGGAGGAGCAGAGAGGAGCACAGAGGAGCAGAGAGGAGGAGCAGAGAGGAGCAGAGAGCAGCAGAGAGGAGGAGCACAGAGGAGCAGAGAGGAGCAGAGAGGAGGAGCAGAGAGGAGGAACAGAGAGGAGCAGAGAGGAGGAGCAGAGAGCAGCAGAGAGGAGCAGAGAGGAGGAGCAGAGAGGAGGAACAGAGAGGAGCAGAGAGGAGCAGAGAGGAGCAGAGAGGAGGAGCACAGAGGAGCAGAGAGGAGGAGCACAGAGGAGGAGAAGAGAGGAGCAGAGAGGAGGAGCAGAGAGGAGCAGAGAGGAGCAGAGAGCAGCAGAGAGGAGCAGAGAGGAGGAGCACAGAGGAGCAGAGAGGAGGAGCACAGAGGAGGAGAAGAGAGGAGCAGAGAGGAGGAGCAGAGAGGAGGAGCACAGAGGAGCAGAGAGGAGCAGAGAGGAGGAGCAGAGAGGAGGTCGACATGCTCTGACCAGAATCAAAGCAGGAGATTCTGCATTGACTATTTATGATCAATATAAATAAAAGAGGGAGAGACTGAAGAGGAGGGAGTATTCAGAGCTTTTACTGAAGTAAAAGTACTACGACCACAGTGGAGAAATACTCTGTAACAAGTAAACATCCTGCATTCAAAACTTTAGCAAACGTACAGAAGAAGTATCACAATCAAAGTATACTTACAGTACTAAAAGTACTCTAATCTGCGATCTGTGTTTGACTCAGAGGTCCAAGCTGATGATGATGTCACATCACCATGGAAACCATGAAGCATGTCGCTTGCTATCTCAGGCTCCTCGTCGTCTCCGCTGCCCGACGGAGCCTGGAGGTCAGCTGGTCTGACGAAGTCTTCGGTGGTGGTGCTTCATCAGCCTTCTGCAGCCTCCGGCCCACGTGTGATGACGACGTCTTTGTGTCTTTGTGTCTTTGAGTCTTTGAGTCTTTGTGTCTTCGAGTCTTTGAGTTTTTTTGTTTTTGAGTCTTTGTGTCTTTGAGTCTTTGAGTCTTTGTGTTTTTGAGTCTTTGAGTCTTTGTGTTTTTGAGTCTTTGTGTCTTTGAGTCTTTGAGTCTTTGAGTCTTTGTGTTTTTGAGTTTTTGAGTCTTTGTGTCTTTGAGTCTTTGAGTCTTTGTGTTTTTGAGTCTTTGTGTCTTTGAGTCTTTGAGTCTTTGTTTCTTTGAGTCTTTGTGTTTTTGAGTCTTTGTGTCTTTGAGTCTTTGAGTCTTTGTTTCTTTGAGTCTTTGTGTCTTTGTGTCTTTGTGTCTTTGTGTCTTTGAGTTCTGCTCGTCACACTCAGAGAAAAGCTGGTTTGTGTGGCAGAGAACGTAACAATAACAATGCATCTCGAGAACGTTGTGCAGGAACCACAACCAAAACAAAATGTTCTCAGAGCGTTTTGGGAACCAAACTTTTGTTGGGCCTTCATCTTCGTTTCATTTGTGAATCTCAGACGTTGGTGAACCAAATCTGTTCGTCCACATCAGTAAAGGAACGTTTTCACAGGAGATTTGGAAGAATTGCATAAATCAAACTTCTTGCTACAAGCTTCAGGACAAAACCCGTCTTTTTTTGTCTTTTTCGATGTGACTTACAGTCAGGAGTCCTCACAGGGTGTTTTATTTTGAAAGCTGACTGGATTCTCTTTATTCTTCCTTTGTCTGACTTCCTGCTCTCTTGACGCAGCTGCCTCCTCATGGTCAATGGACGAATGTTGGCGTGTCCGGTGGACTCTGTCTCCTCTCCAGCGGCGGTAGACTGGAGGTAGGGTGACCCCTGAATAGGACGAGACCAGGGACAGACCAGATCCTCCACATGTCTTTTTAAAGCCCAACAGAGGCTGAGTGATAATGTGTGCATTAGCAAAGAGGAGGAGGAGGAGGAGGATCCCCGGAGCCCAGCACTCCTACAACTTCATTATTAAGGGGGGTGGGGGGTGGACTAATGAACTGTAGGATTACAGAGGTGATAATCACCGTCTTGGTCAGTGCATTAAAAGTCTCACTCAGTGTCATTAGGCTGTGAGCCTGACAGACGACGAGCAGGGGGACAGAACCACAGACAGACAGACAGACAGACAGACAGACAGACAGACAGACAGACAGACAGACAGAACCACAGACAGACAGACAGACGGACAGAACCACAGGCAGACAGACAGACAGACAGACAGACAGACAGACAGACAGAACCACAGACAGACAGACTGAACCACAGACAGAGAGACAGAGAGACAGACAGACAGACAGACAGACAGACAGACAGACAGACAGAACCACAGACAGACAGACTGAACCACAGACAGACAGACAGACAGACAGAACCACAGACAGAGAGACAGACAGACAGACAGACAGACAGACAGACAGACAGACAGACAGACAGACAGACAGAACCACAGACAGAGAGACAGAGAGACAGACAGACAGACAGACAGACAGACAGACAGACAGACAGACAGAACCACAGACAGACAGACAGACAGACAGAACCACAGACAGACAGACAGACAGACAGACAGACAGACAGACAGACAGACAGAACCACAGACAGACAGACAGACAGACAGAC
>NC_092060.1:30808767-30816267 GCF_039877785.1 Chaetodon trifascialis
CTGCATGAGCACATTTGGCTGCAGCTCAGACTCTCTCCAGATGGATTTTCTGACTCTCTGATCCGCGCCATCGCTCCGCTGTGTCGCTGCCTGCTGTGTGGTCCGGTCTGTCGGGGCCGAGCGGGCCCCTCCACAGGCCCCTCCACAGGCCGTTTATGTTAATGGCGTCATAATGTTATTTAGATCAATCGATCGGCCCGCTCGACGGGCGCTGCCAGTCTGAGGTCAGGAGCCGTGGGGGTGACGGGTTGCATTTGCACAACACGGTGGCGCCGGGCGTCCCTTTGGACCGGGAGGTGACCTCTCGTCGCGGCGGGCGGGCCGCGGCGTCCTCACGCCTGCGGCCCCACGCTGAGCCTCAGAGCTCTGGCCTTTTCCCCTCGCCAGTCTGTCAGACGGAGGCAGACTGACAGCGGGTCCCAAACCCCTCGGCTGCCTTTAGACATTACTCCCCTCCTTGTCTGCTGCTGTCAGACGCTCAGATATCACTCCGACTTATTCTCCAAACCCCAGTCCGCCAACACGCCGATTAAAAACTTGGTGTCGTACAACTGAGCGTCAGGAGTGAGGAGCAAACCGGCCTCAGTGACCTTTACTGTAAAATTAGCACAAAAAGTGGTAAATAAGCGCATCTTTTTGGGCACCAGACAGCAGAGCAACCTTTAACACGCCTTTCAAAAGCTGCTTTCACGCCGGCGGACTCCAGGGTCCTTTGTTCAAACTCACAGGACGTGGTTTCAGACTGCAGATCCACAGATAGCAGATCTGTCAGGCTGAGTTCAGACACGATGCTCAGGACTCCTGAAACACTGACTGAATGATGCGGCCATAAAGACGCCGGCCGCCTCAAGCACAAACTGAATATTTATCAGAGAAGATCACACTCAGTACCAAGAAGAAACTGATTTTCAGGGAACTCCTGAAGCGAACGAGGAGCGTTAACAGCAGCACCACGTTCCCCTCATCCACAGTGTGTGTGTGTGTGTGTGTGTGTGTGTGTGTGTGTGTGTGACCTCTCATCAGTGTGGACTCATGCCACAGCCTCACACTCCATCCCATAATATCACATCACAGATTTGGTCAAACACTCATTTCTCAGAGAAAGTTCAGGAGAAACACTTAAAGACAATGACGGACATTGACATGTCCATGCAGAGACCATTTAAGATAAAACAGAGACAACACAGATAATGGACAAGCAGGTGTCCATTTGCACAACATATCACTCAATAAAGGCCTCAGGTTTGTCCATCGAGAGACACTGTTGGACTCCAAGGTGACGTGGGTTGTATGTCCGGTGGACTCTGAGGTGACCCCACTCAAAATATCATGTTCCAAAAGGTCAAATGGTCTCCATGATGTCCACACAGAGGCAATACAGAACTCCCAGTATTCAGTGGACACCCAGGTGTCCCCATACACAAAAAAATCATACCCAATCCAATGGACTTGGCCTTGTCCAGATACAGACAATAATGGACTTCCAGGTGTCCACATAGACAGGATAATGACCTGAGACACAGTCTGTCTTTGTTTTTCTGGAAGTAGAAATGTTGCAGGAGACAGACAGGACTTCCTGTGTCCACATACAGACAATGATGATGAATGAAGTGTCAATGAGACAATGTTGGACTGCCACGTGTCCTGTAAAACTGAGGTTCCACTGTAGAGACATTCAGAGACAGTATGGACACCCATGTTTCCACACAGAGACAATATTGGACTCACGGAGACAATAACAGACTCTCAGATGAAGATCAAAGATCAGATCCGCACAGAGACAGTGAGACACTCATTGATCAGTGTCTCGCCGTCTCTGTGCGGACGCCTACTGTCTCACCTGTAGGGACAGTAAAGACAGCGTCTCTCAGCGTTTAGTGTTAGTCTCTGTCCGTCCATGGAGCCACATGTTGCTCACACACTCGTCCATACGTACGCTAACAACCAAACAGCTTCCTCTCCATCACACAAGCACTCTCCTCCCCCTGCACACAGAGACAATACAAACCCTCACACACACACTCACACACACTCGCAGAGCCTCCCCTCACTTGTTTGGCCTCCCCCAGGACCCATAGGCGTTGTTGGAGCCCGGCGCTCTCCCCCGGCGCTGCGGTTCACCAGGTGTTGTCTGCAACAGGCAATTAGTAGAATAGGTGTAGCTGTCAATCAGCCGGCTGGAAGATTAGCTGCTTGGCCGTAATTAGCGGGTTAGAGGCTTCTTGGCCCAGAGGATAAAGGCTTTGCCAATAATGGGCCCTGGGGTATTAATTACTGAAGGTCGAAGCTGCCGAAAAGGCCAGGATCTTAGCAGCAGCGCACGTAAGATGATTGTTTAAATTTCAAAAATAATACTGGTCTGACAGTTGTTGGAGTCCCGCGGGGCGGCGGGTACAAGGTAGCCGAGGTAATTAGTTTGAAGAGGGAAAGGGCATGGTTACAGGCGTGTTTGTGGAGGGGGGGGGAGCGGGGGGAGAGAGGGAGGGAGGAGCATGGAGGAGGGAGAGAGAGGGAGGGAGGGAGGGAGGGAGAGAGAGAGAGAGGAGGGAGCGGGTGGAGGGAGGGAGGAGCAGGGAGGAGGGAGCGAGAGAGAGGAGGGAGCGGGTGGAGGGAGGGAGGGAGGGAGGAGCAGGGAGGAGGGAGAGAGAGGGAGGGAGGGAGAGAGAGGAGGGAGGGAGGAGCAGGGAGGAGGGAGCGAGAGGGAGAGAGAGGAGGGAGCGGGTGGAGGGAGGGAGGGAGAGAGAGGGAGGGAGGAGCAGAGAGGAGGGAGCGGGTGGAGGGAGGGAGGAGCAGGGAGGAGGGAGAGAGAGGGAGGGAGGGAGGGAGAGAGAGAGAGGAGGGAGCGGGTGGAGGGAGGGAGGAGCAGGGAGGAGGGAGAGAGAGGGAGGGAGGGAGAGAGAGGAGGGAGGGAGGGAGGAGCAGGGAGGAGGGAGCGAGAGGGAGAGAGAGGAGGGAGCGGGTGGAGGGAGAGAGAGGGAGGGAGGAGCAGAGAGGAGGGAGCGGGTGGAGGGAGGGAGGAGCAGGGAGGAGGGAGAGAGAGGGAGGGAGGGGGGAGAGAGAGAGGAGGGAGCGGGTGGAGGGAGGGAGGGAGGAGCAGGGAGGAGGGAGAGAGAGGGAGGGAGGGAGAGAGAGGAGGGAGGGAGGGAGGAGCAGGGAGGAGGGAGCGAGAGGGAGAGAGAGGAGGGAGCGGGTGGAGGGAGGGAGGGAGAGAGAGGGAGGGAGGAGCAGAGAGGAGGGAGCGGGTGGAGGGAGGGAGGAGCAGGGAGGAGGGAGAGAGAGGGAGGGAGGAGCAGAGAGGAGGGAGTGGAGGGTGGGAGAGAGAGGAGGGAGCGGGTGGAGGGAGGGAGGGAGGGGGAGGGAGGAGCAGGGAGGAGGGAGGGAGAGAGAGGAGGGAGGGAGAGAGAGGAGGGAGCGGGTGGAGGGAGAGAGGGAGGGGGAGGGAGGAGCAGAGAGGAGGGAGCGGAGGGAGGGAGAGAAGAGACAAGAGAGGGGGAGGAGAGAGGGAGGAAACAAATGTGAAAAATAAAAACATTATAGGAAGAAGAAGAGGAGTGAGGGATGAGAGGATGAGAGAGAGATGGAGGAGGGAGGATGCAGGGGGAGAAAAGGAAGGAAGGGTTTCAGAAACAGAGAGATGAAAAGAGGCAAATAACAAAGGTGTAAAAGATGTGTTGTATGAAGAAGAGGACGAAGAGATGAGATGAGGGGACTGAAAAAAATAAAAGCATAAGAGGAAGAGGAGTGATTAAAGGGAGGATGAAGAGGGAGGGGGCGAGAGAAAGAGAGGAGAAATGTCAGGTAGGAGGGGAGGATAGAAAAATATAGATGTGAGGAGGGAGGGAGGAAATACAGATAAATGTGAAAAAATAAAAACAGAGGAAGAGGAGCGATTGGGAGGAGGAGGGGAGGAGAAACCGGGATGGGAGGATGAGCGAGAGGAACAGAGATGAGATGGAGGATTGGAGGAAAGGAGGAGTGATTTGGAGGAGGGTGGAAGAACAGAAAGGATGGAAAAGATATATAAGATGGAGGGAAGGAGAGAGGGAAGGAGAGAGAGGAGAGAGGGAAGGAGAGAGAGGAGAGAGGGGAAGGAGAGAGAGGAGAGAGGGGAGAGGGGAGAGAGGAGAGAGGGGAGAGGGGAGAGAAAGGGCAGGAGAGATGGAATGGGGAAGAGCAGAAAAATAGAATTGAGGATGGAGAGAAGAGAGAGGGAGGAGACAGAAATGTGAAAAATGAAAACATTATAGGAAGAGGAAGAGGAGAGAGGGATGAGAGGATGGAGAGAGAGATGGAGGACAGAGGATGAAGAGAAGGAAATGGAAGGAGGGAGGGAGGAAGAGAGATGAGATGGAGGATTGGAAGAAAGGCGGAGCGATTTGGAGGAGGATGGAGGAGAACAGAAAAGAAGGAAACGAGAGATAAGATGCAGGGAAAGGGGATAGGAGGAGAAAAGGAGAGACGATTGAGAAGAAGAAGAACAGAGAAATGGAGGGAGGAGAAGACGAGCGATGCAGAGAGAAAGGGAGAGATGAGTGAGGACAAATCTAAAGAGGTGTGAAAAAACAAAAGGAGAGAGAGGAGGAGCGATGGAGAGTAAAAATATAAATGTGAGGATGAGAGGAGAGGAGGGAGGAAATACTAAGGGCACAAGGGAGGAGAGATGGGATGGGAGGATGGAGAGAGGGAGAGAGGGAGAAACGTCAAGCAGCAGAAGTGAAGATGAAGGGAACATATTTAACAGAAAGAGGAAGAAGAAGAAGAAGACAAAGAGACACACGAGCTACTAAAGAAGAAGAAAACAGAAGAAGAGTGTCAGTTTAAAGACGTGAACAATAAACAGGTTTCTGAAGAGAAGCAGAGGAAGCACAACGATCCCCCCGCCCTGTGGCACCACTTGGTACAGTCCGATCAGACACTTCCTGTATTCAGCAGCTCTGCTGGAAGAGACCAACTGACCTCACGGGCTTTACAGTCAGCAGCACTGAATGAACTGTGTGTGTGTGTGTGTGTGTGTGTGGAGGTCGAAGGTCGACATGAAGCCTTGACATTCAGCCAATAGGAACGGAGGAGAGAGCAGGTGCAGCTGCTGTCGACACGGACAAGGAGGAGGAAACTTTCAGTGCGTGCTTCCTGTTGATCAGCTGAGAGTCTCTACACTCCACCAATCAGCAGCCTCGAACAACAACACCAACAGCGCCGGCGCCTCAACACGAAAACAACAAACGGATGAAAACCAGCTCGGAGGACCTGGACTGGACCTGATCCCAGTCCCTCCTCGCCATGGCAACCATACAGTAAATCTCTCCTCATGTAAAACTCTGCACCTGTGGCCCCCGGGGGCCCCCCATCCGAGGGCCACAATAAACATGTCAGTCCACCCCGCCCCCCCCCCCCCCAGCCCCATAAATAAACATAAAACACAGCAGCAGTGCATGCTGGGAGGGGGCAGGGGTCATTACTATGTGTGTGTGTGTGTGTGTGTGTGTATGTGTGTGTGTGTGTCAGTATGTGTGTGTGTGCGCTGTGTGTGTGCGCGCGTGCTGTGTGTGTGTGCACGCTGTGTGTGTGTGTGTGTCAGTATCTGTGTCAGTATGTGTGTGTGTGTGTGTGCACGCTGTGTGTGTGTGCGCGCTGTGTGTGTGTGTGCGCGCTGTGTGTGTGTGTGTGTGTGCACGCTGTGTGTGTGTGCGTGCTGTGTGTGTGTCTCTGTGTGTGTCTGTGTGTGTGTGTGTCTGCACGCTGTGTGCGTGTGTGTGTGTGTGTGTGTGTGTGTGTGTGTGTGTGTGTGTGTGTGTGTGTATATGTGTGCGCTGTGGGATTTGAACCCAAGGCTCAAATCACCAGCAGGAGACTGGAGCAGGTCCAGTTGAGGGTCTGAGACTTTATCATTTTTATGCCTCTGCAGGGCTTCAGCCTCGTCTTCATCACTCACCGTGATGTTCATTCAAACAGCACAACTTTATTTAAACAGACGCTCTACAAACAGCCCAAATCTGAGAGAAGGAAAGTGTCAGAGAGACGCAGCAGACGAGGAGGACACTGAGGGACAGACGGACAGGATGAAGGTGAAGGAGATGAAGAGGATGAAGAGGATGAAGGTGGTGAAGAGGATGAAGGTGACGAAGAGGATAAGATCATGTAGATGAAGAAAGAAGGCCAATCACATCGTCAGGGCTTCACACAAACACTGTAAACAAAGAAGAAGAAGAAGAAGCAGCTCCATCAGATGTTTGCTGCTGAGCATCAGTTCACCAGAGCTAATGCTAAATATAACAATACATCATTCACTGAAGTACTGAGTACTTTTACTGCAGTACAGCGTCAGAGTACTTCTTCTTCTTGCAGCAAACTTTCACCTCCTGGAACGACAGCGAACGTTTGCGGTCACGTTTCTTCTCCTCTGTCTTTGACTGTCGTCTGCAGCAGTCTGCCATTAAAGCGAGTCATCATGGAGAGTTTCACGTTCATTCGCTTCATGGAATATGGAACAGCTGATCGTCCTGCTTAACCTCTGACCCCTCAGCTCGCAAATTAAAAGAGGAAAGGCAGAAAAAGGAAAAGTGAATTAAGTCGTCAGTCTTCAGAGTGTTTGATGAAGTGTGCTGAGAGCTTCATGATCTGCTCTCAGAGACGTCGGACTGACCAGGTTTTACTCAGCGCTGCAGACGTTCGACACCAGAGGTCCAACAGAAAAGCACACGTGAGACCCGGACCCGCGCTGTAAGCATGTCGATATGCTAAGAAGCTAATACACGCCGACCGTGAGCACGCCAGCATGCCATTTTAGCAGATTACACGCTAATATCCCTTTATAATGTTGACATGTGAAAGATGCTAAATGTTAGCGTGCTGAAATGCATTCGGTGAGACGTCATGACAGCAGATCAAACGTGAACACAAAGACACTTTAAGACACTTCCTGAGGACGTCGCTGTCTCAGAGTCCGTCCTGAACAAACATCCATGACTCCACAGAGGACGGACGCTGCGGAAAGAAAGATGGGAACCAGGAGGCCAGACCAGGAGTCGGTGGAGAAGGACCTTCATCTGTCCCCGAGGGCCAGGACAGGAGGGCGGGGCTCGGTTCAGGCTGCGTTCGGGTGGACAGGACCTCGAGGAGCAGGCGGGGATCAGAGAGTCCGGTTCAGAGACCGCAGACCTGCGTCACTGTTCTTTGCAGATGATGTGGTTCTGTCAGCTTCATCAGACCTGGACCCTCAGGGTCTGAAGCGGTCCGGATGAGACCGGCCCTCTGAGTCAGAGGCCGTGGTTCCCTGCTGGAAAACGATGGACAGATACTGGATACCATACTACCAGGTACTGCACACTGTGTACTTTTACTTTAGAGACTGTGAGTACATTTTGCTGATACTTTTTACTTAAGCCAGGTTTGAACGCAGTATTTGTACCTGTGGTGAAGTTTTTTTCACTGTGGTCTTACAGACGAGTATTGATGGTGATGCTCGTGTCTGTCGATGGTTAGTGGCCTCCATGATGGCGT